>NW_005871613.1:253234-273721 GCF_000147115.1 Myotis lucifugus | reverse complement strand
AGATGGGGCCCTAACGAGCCTGCCCCTCATGCTAGAGGGGTCAGTGAGTCGGGCCTGGGCCTCGCTCACAGGAGCTCTCCATAGCGCAGCCACAAACCGTCCTCTCAGGGCAGTGCTGTGGGCATGGGCTCAGGGAATGAGGGCTCACTCTCTCTGCAACTGTCTCTTGCGCTCTCCTTCAGCTCTGAGGTCACCTGCACTCAGACTCGCCTCTCCTCTGGGGTCACCTCTCTACCCCTCCCCTCTCCATCGAGGGTCACCTCCATCCCCCTCCCCTCCCCCTCTGGGGGTCACCTCCCTCCACCTCACCTCTCCCTCTGGGGTCACTTTCCTCCCCCTCCCATCTCACTCTGGGGTCACCTCCCTCCCCCTCCCCTCCCCCTCTGGGGTCACCTCCCTCCCCCTTCCCTCCCCCTCTGGGGTCACCTCCTTCCCCCTCCCACTTTCCTCTGGGGTCACCTCCCCTCCCCCTCGCTTGCCATTTCAGACACCAGAGGAGATCTCACTGTACTGGAACTGTCAGGAAACACCATTTGGATGTAAAAACTCAGCCAAAGAGCAGTTGTCAGAAAGCAGACATTTCTTTTTTGTTTTGTTTTGCAGTTGTCAGAAAGCAGACATTTCTTTTTTGTTTTGTTTTGTTAATCCTCACCTGTAGATAAATAGATATGGTTTTTTTACATTGATTTTTAGAGAGAGTGGGAGGGAGACAGAGGGAGAGAAACATTGATGTGAGAGGCACATCGATTGGTTGCCTCCTGCACATGCCCAGACCAGAGCTGGGGATCAAACCTGCAACCGAGGTATGTGCCCTTGACTGGGAATCAAATCCAGGACCCTTCAGTCCACAGGCCGATGCTCTATCCATTGGGCCATCCCCGCCAGGACAAGCAGTCATTTCCTCAGTTACCCGTTGATGCTTACTTTACCACCTGCTCTCTGGGTGGCCCACACCGTTGGCTCCCCCCAGAGCAGTCCTACCCCTGCACCCCCGGGGCAGCACTCTGAGGCACTTGAGGCCGCCAAGCGTGAGGCCGCCAAGCGGGGCTGTGGAAGAAGCAGCCTGGGTCCCATGAGGCTGTGTGACCTCGGGCAATCTCAGGCCTTGTAAAATGAGACCCAGTCCTTGCCTCCTGGCAGCACCGAGCAGGCCTGTGGGGTGAAATGAGCGAGAGGCTGAGGATGGGCCCGCACCGCTGCCCACGGTAACCGCCCGCAGGCCCTGCCTCATTCTCACCACCCCAGCCACGGGTTTTATCCTTAAATGAGGAAGTGGGGCTGGGGAGTTGAACAACCCGCCGGAGGCTGCCCGTGGTGAGTGGGCGGGGCCATGAACAGGACAGGAGCTCAGCCTCAGGTGTGGCTGTCTGTCCTCCGTGGCCACTCCTGGGTGCTGTGGGCTCTGCAGGCCCCGGCGGAGCCGCTCCAGTGGGACCTGAAGTCTGGCCTGTACGGGGTCCTAGCGCGTCTTGGGGAACAGCTGCGCGTGTCTAGAACTGCCCTGTCCATCAGCAGAAGGGCCAGGACCCAAGTGCCTGGACTAGGGCTACCCGTGAGGCGGCGTGGCACCCCCAGCAGGTGTGGGCGAGCTGTGGGACGGCACCCCCGAGCTCGTCCCCCGCTTCCCCAGGCCCCTCCGCTGGCGTTGACTGGACACGGGCTCAGCTCCGGTCTCATTGAGGTGCGCTGGGCACCCACTGGGTGGGCCCAACAAGCTCCGGCTCCTGTAGGTCGCTGCCCAGGACACGCCCAGGACAGGCGGGGAACAGAAGACTCCTCCCTCCCTGCTCTGCAGGCCGTGCTCCCGCCAGCTGGGGCCGTGGGTTAGGGCTGCGGCTCTAATTGGCGCCCAGGCGGCAGATCGCGGCCTAACTGGGCGGAGGGCGGGTCATTAGCCTCTTGTTCCCGCTGGGCGGTCTGGGAGCTTCCTGGCCCCAGGAGGCTCCGTCCTGCTGCCCAGGGGCAATGTCTTGTTAACGTCCAGATGGGGGCTGTGCTGGAAGGTCACTGAGGTCGGATTCACTTGCAAGAGAACAGATCATTCCGATGTTGCCGTGAATGTAAGTCCTTGGTTCATTTTCAACCTCTTTTATCATAAATGGTCACCACAAACTCTCGCCTCGCTCGGCTCCCAGCGGGACACCCTGGCCCCTGTCTGCGTGAGAAGTCCCCTCTCTCCTGCTCCCCCACAGTGGGAAATGCAGGCGGTGCAGGGGCCCCTGTGGGGTCCCCCACCCCACCCGCAGCCTCCACAGGTGTTTCTCTGTGGGACCTGCCGGCAGCGGATGAGACCCGCGCTGCACCTGCTGGTGGCGCCCAGCTGCCCCATCAGCTTCTCCGGCCCAGGAATTTGGAAAGAGAACGGGGGCAGCTGCTCACTCTCTTGGCGGCCTGCAGGGAGGAGGACATCTGAGGCAGCAATGCCCCCCTTTCACTCATTCAACACGTTTACCCAGGGCCTACTGTGTGCCCCCCACTGGGGGTGCAGGACAGAAAAACGGGACAAAACCGCTGCCCCCCGAGGTTGGCGTCTTACAAAGATGGCAGAAATGAGAGAACCATCTGAGTCCTGATGGTTCCTGAGACCCACTTCTGCCCTTGGGTCCTAGGCTACATCTCTGTCCTCCCAGCATGCACCTCTTTGCCTCGGGCGTCCAAGGTTGGTGGCAGTGGTGTGGTTAGGACTGTCTGGAGATGTGCCCTGTTGTTCTAACGACAGCGCTGGCCGCTACCTAAGACATCAGCAGAGTTGACTCAGTGGGAACGGGCGGGACTCATGGGAGACCAGGGGAGATGAAAGTGACTTGGGGGCTGAGTTTTGAGGCACATGTGAGGGTTCAGAGGCAAGAAAATAAAAGCATATTAGCTGATCATGGGACATGCTTTCATTTAAAAATAGAAATATCATGACATTATAAATATTAAAATGTTACTTATTTTAAAAAACCATACAACAGAAACATATCTGATAGTGAAACTCCCGTCCTCACTACGATAAAACCCATTATTGTCATTTACTAGAAATAACCCGAGTGAAAAGTTTGGAGTGAGTGGATGGATGGATAGATGGACGGACAGGTGGACAGATCAGTGGGCACGAACACCAATGGGATTACTGCCCTGTAACTTTTTAAACAATATTTTTCCTTTATTGATTTTTAGAAAGAGGAGAGGGATAGAGAGATAGAAACATTGATGAGAGAGAAACATCATTGATTGGCTGCCTCCTGCACACCTCCTACTGGGGACTGAGCCTGCAACCCGGGCACGTGCCCCAACTGGGAATCGATCTGGTGACTTCTTGGTTCCTGGGTCGACCCTCAAACATTGAGCCACACTGGCCGGGGTGTTTACATTTCTATTCTTTATTTTTTTTTTACTGAGGGAAGAGTACAACATGAGGGCTACTCTCTTGACAAATTTTTCAATAACAAATGTGTACATTACAGTATTTTTAACTACAGGTTTATTCCCTAGAGTACATCACTTTGGTTGTGATGTAAAGTTCAGTTTGATAGTATTTCATTAGGGGTTTTTGCACCTGTTATTTGGGTTCCCATCACAGCAGACCCTGAGACCAGACTGTGGCTTCAGCACGGGTGTTGGGGTGGGGATGGGAGACAGGACAGGGAGAGCCAACACAATCTAGGTAACGGGCAGGCCCCGCTGCGGGCACCTGGGTGCAGTCCCACGGGGATCCTCCACGTGCAACACCCCTCAGAACCCTCCCTCCCAGAGACCATGTTCACCCATCATTTCCCACCCCCACTGTTTTGGAGTCACCCCGAGGAAAGGTGACTCCCCAACACGACTGCCATCTCACAACCAAGCAAGTTCATGGGATACGAGGAAGACACATGCTCGGGTGCGGACGCCGTCCAACACTGGACCCGGCCACAGGGCACGGCGAGGGGCAGGGGGCGTTTCTGCCAGCCGCCCCTTCGGCTGCCCACGCTGAGTCAGCGCGCGGATGGTGCAGGTGGGGGCCCGCGTTATCTGTGAAACAAGCCTTCCACAGAGGATCCGCAGGCGCAGCCCCGGGGCTCACCTGCTGCAGCCCTGCAGTGCAGTATGCTCTGTGTGCCCCCCACTGGGGATCAGGAGAGAAAAACAGGACCGAACCTCACCACAAGGGAAAACAGAGGTAATACAGTGAGGCCTTTACTTACGAGTTTAATTCGTTCCGTGATGGAGCTCGTAACTCAAATTACTCGTATGTCAAATCATAAAGTGAACGAGTGAGACACTGATGCTGGGCTGATGTTGTGGCGTTCACTGTGACGTTCGCTGCGCCAACTAGCGGTGGGGTATCTGAAGCTGGCTCGTAACCCGAATTTTAGCTCGCAACTCAAAGGAAAAAATCGGCCAGAGACGGCTCGTATCTAGAAAAACTCGTTAGTCGGGACACTTGTAAGTCAAGGCCCCACTGTACAAGGGCCATAAATGCTCAGGCGGAAATCAATTTCAGGTTCAACACGACCCACCCTGGGCTCAGAACCTCTAACCCACCAAGGCTCAGCGTGGCCGTGGAGGCACCGATTCCCGGTGGTTCCCCGGGAATGACCCGGGACCAATCCTCCTCCGAGAGCTGGTTTTCCGACTCCCGACTCCGTGATCGGGCAGCTAGTCCCACACAGAGGCTGCTGTTTCCGGCGGCTCTGCCTCCTAGGCCACCAGAGCCCAGTGCGGCCGGAAGGGCTGCTTCCAGTGAGCAGTGCTCGGGGCAGCACTGGGATGGGCCTCCCAGCGCCAGCTCACTGCCACCGTTCCCATCAGTAAACCCGCTCAAAGTCGTCTACCCTCCTTTTAAGGTGACCTGTCTCTTTTCTTTCACTGCTCAGAACCTTTGTCTCCGATTTTCAGCAGTCTTATGATACCGTTAGGTGTGTTTTTTCATTTTATTTATCCTGGCCGGTGTTTGTCTAGCTTTTCTGGTTGTCAGCAGGAGTGCTGGTCTGAGTTCATGTTTATTGTTGTGCAATTATTGCATTCGGTACTTGGTTTTCCGTAACCACCAGGTGCTATTTACCTGATGTGGACAATGTGTGGTCTCACGTTATTGATGCTCTGTTGATTATTTCCCCTCAAGTGTTTAGTGGAATAAAGCGGAGGCTGATGGACCCCGAGGTAGTTGGCAATGGCCATTTCTCTCCTGGGCACAGCTTCTGCTGCTGTCAGGCCGAGGGAGGCCTCCGAGCTTCTCTACAACTCATGCAAACCTGCTAAGATACGCACTCAATATACAAATAATTCTGTTATTTTTTTATTTTGAATAAAAAGCTGGCTGGGGTAACAATACTAGTGGCTCTGCATACAAAACACAACATATTTGAGGTTATTTCATCACATTTTTACAAAACTGTCGTTATGTACAGCACTGGATATTCACAGCAACTTTATTAGATTCTAAGGACTAGAATCAGATGAGCAACAGGGACATCCAAAATGGAGAAAGCTAACATCAGAGGTCTTTCGTTAGCTGGAGAGCTGGCTGGCAGCTGACTGGTAGAGACAGCGGGTCTGTTACGCCTTCTTTAGTAAAAACAGGGCTACGCAGTGACATGGACACCCTCCGAGACTTCCACTACATTTTCTCTAGACTCTTCCCACTTCAGACTTCCCCCGAACCCGCTGCCCTAACGGGAGAGAAAAGCTCAGGGTGCCGGGGCACTGTGTTCAGGAGAGGAAGGCTGGCTGGTGCGGAGGATCTGGCACGATCTGGTTCAACCCGAGAAAGAAGTCGACCCACTTGGGTCGTGAGTTCTTTGCCGTTTTGAGCGCCTGGGAGAAGTGAGCCGCGCCCCATCTTAAAGGTGGCAGGGGCTCCTCCCTCCCACTCCGGACCACGGCACCTTCCCGCGCACGGTGCTTGAACTCGGTGCTGCCGGAAGTACCAAGACGAAATGGACAGTCCCTGCCCTAGAGGAGTTTACAGTCTAACAATGAACGCTATGTACACATGTGCAATGGAGGGAAGCCGCCATTTTTCTGGATGGCGGGATATTCCAAGCAAAAGGTGTTATTATTCTTAAAGTTATCATTTAAACACGAAGTCTTAACACACCACCTAATCAGATGGCAAAATTTTTTAAAAAAATCTCCCTTTTATAACCTTAAGTTTTTATTTTTATTTTTTAAAATATTTTTTTATTGATTTCAGAGAGGAAGGGAGGAGAGAGAAAAACATCAATGATGAGAGAGAATCATGGATCAGCTGCCTCCTGCATGCCCCCTACTGGGGATCGAGCCCACAACCCTGGGCATGTGCCCTTGACCGGAATCGAACCTGGGACCTTTCAGTCCACAGGCCAACGCTCTATCCACTGAGCCAAACTGGCTAGGGCTAACCTTAAGTTTTTAAATGCCTGTTCTTTTTATTTCAAAAAATGTCATATGTAAACATACAAAAATTCAAAGCGGAACACAAAGATTATAGCATGGGCACTGGGTAAACATAAACTACATATCAGTACACACAACACAGACTTCCTTTTTTTATACAGTGTATTTTTGTATAAACAAATTTGATTATTCCCTTTCCTTTCATACATTAAAGTACAAATCTGAGTCAGTCTTGAAAAGACTTAACTGATTTTTGCATTTAATTCTAACTAGTACCCAAACCAAAACCAAACACCCTGAACCCACCCAGTCTGTTAGCCAAGTGACAAACTGATGAAGTCGGAAACGCCTCAAGGCCGCCACAGCCTCTTACATCCTCTAATGCGACCACTTTACAGGATCTTCCTGTGCAAGTAACAGGATGTCACGATGGCGAAGTAAACCATTTTTGACCTCATAAACACACATGACATTCCGAGTTCTGAAATGTACCTCTCCCGACCCACTTACAGTATTTCAACCAGACAGCCTATACCCCTGCTTTGTTGGCATGAGTTCCACCTGCCCCTTTTCAACTCCCCCCGAGCCGGGAATGAACGGACAGACACCGTGTGGCACCCCCTGCAGCGCTGCTATAGCCAAACTCACTCCCAGGGCCTCATGGTGGATTAAGTCTCCCCACGAGAGTACAGTTATCACTCAAAAGAAAGGCAAGCTACGAAATGCTGAGCCACCCAACTGGATAAAGACGGGGAGAAAGATTCACACGCAAAAGGATTAAGCTCTTCACAGGACACCTTTAAGCCATTTCCCTGTTAAATTCATTAATTTCACACCATGTTTTCAGAAACAGCCCTGCCTTAAGCTGTATCTGCATGTGGGAGGCCCTCGACCAGCTGACAGTGCGGACTCAGCTCAGCTGACGGTCCTCACACTGACGGAGCGCGGGGCCCTGGGAGCCAGCACAGGCCCCGCACACCCGCAGTTGCATCGGGTACGAGGCTGCAGTACTGCGATCACAGGAAGCCACTCCACACGGCAAATCTGACTTCATTAGAGAAAAGTCACATTTCACGTGCTCTAGAGTCAGTGTGAAGAGCAGAGATCATGTCAGCAGACGTGAAGTTCTTAACTCAAAAAGCCCCTTTTAGATTCAAGAAACAGATGAAGTTTAAAACTCTGAGACTTGAGACACAATCTAAAACCCAGGTTAAGGCTGCCAGCGGACACTTCACTAAAAACTAACCTGAACACCATGCGCAGGGGTGAGACCCTGAGGGAAGCGGACTCCGGACACCCTGCAGGTCACTGCATTGCTGACCCCGCAGCGCGCAGAAGGCGGCCAAAGCATGACACACACACAGTCACGGCGAATGGCCACGCCGGGCAGAGGCTCGAGGCTGTCGGTGCGGGGCCAACTATAAAGAGACTCATCGTCTGTCTCTCTGTGTGTGCTGCCCCGTCTCTAACAGGAACACAGGGCAGATACACCTGTCCTTTAAAAAATCTAGGCCTCCTGCCCTGGCCGGCGTGGCTCAGCTGGCTTGACTGTCGTCCCGCACCCCGAACGTTACACGTTTCACTCCCAGTCAGGGCTCATACCTAGGGTGCAGGCTCAACCCCTGGTGGGGCATGTGCGCGAGGCAACTGATCAATGTTTCTCTCTCTCTCCCTTTCTCTAAAAATCAATAAAAAGCATATCCTCCGTCACGTGAGGATTAAAAATGCTGCCGTCCCCTCAGCTCCTCATGCTCCCAGGCTGGCGGGCTCACCTCCACGGATGGGAGGCGGGAATTTGGGCGGCAGCAGGTTGCGCTTCAGTCCCCAGGGGGAGAAGCCATGTTCTGGTAAGAGTGGCATGATTATTCCTATACAGACACACAAAATACTTCATCAGGGAGGCCCTCTTCAGTAACTCCCAATAACTCAGTTTCCCCCAAACGCACAAGTGCTTTAAAAAAATACTGAGCATCGTAAATGGCAGCAGCGCCACGTTCTCCAACAACACGGCTACCGACTCTGAGTGGGAACAGAAACGGAAGTGACGAAGCATCCCATGATTATTAAAACGGCAATGACGCCCTGACAGGATCCCAATTGTTACTCACATTTATGGGTGAAGTGACAGGCTACAGGCATCAAGCGGCTGCAGCCACACACCTGCCGCTGTGCTCGCCATGATTCTAATGCTGACTGGTCCTCTTTCTTGAAAATCAACTTAATGTACCCGTCACTAAAGGCTGGATAGAGCTTCTCTGGAAGTTACCACCAAAATGAGAAATAGCAAGTGAGGCAAAATGCCTTTCACTAAGGATACAAAGTAAAAGCAGGAAACTGTGGTAGTCAAGGCAAACTAGACGGCAGGCAGGATGAGTCCGAATTCCATCTCGTACTTCCCGCCCAACTTCCCAGAATTGCGCCCGTGCCATGCCGTGTGCGCGGCAGTCCCAGCCGTCCGATCAGCACCGTCCCTGGGACCTGCCCGTAAAAGCCCAACGCTGTCACCCCAGAACGGCTACTTGTTGTTTTAGGTTTTAAAACCAATGAACATCGAACATCTCTTTGCCCACTGAGACACCATGTTGTAACAGCAGGCGCAAGTGCTGCCGTCTGTCTGGCAGTCTCTAGGCAGACTCTGGCCGACAGACGCGAACCTTCTGCAAATGTCAACATTAAAAGCCCTCCATGATTTAATACTGAAAGAAGAAAACATTCTTTTCTACGCACAGACGTCTCGCTCAGGTACCACAGTTCGGTTCGAAGCGGGCGTGGCCGCCTGAGCTGGAGTGCCTACATCCTTACACACTGAGGAGTTGGGTAGGAAACTGATGACACGGAGATCAAAGTGAGTCACAACTATTCCTTTACAAGAGTCACTTGGCCTTTGGACACACGAAACCCAATTTTAGTCTTGGCTTCAACCTCTTAAAAATATAGTTTAGGAAAATGTTTTCAGACAAGAACCAGCGGATCCGGTTCCACGGCTGTTTGTTGGGGACAGAGCAGGCCCCACGCTCAGACACTGTGAGCATCTGCTGGACACTGACCACCACGTGCCCGGCCACCTCCGCTCTCTGGAGCCACAAGGCTATTCTGGACCCAGGCCAGGATTAAGTCCTCACGGAGCCCACAGGCCCTCTCCAGTCTCTAGAAATCTCCGTTCCTAGAAATGACAGGGTGTTTGTTCAAACTGCTTCAGTGAAGACGCTTTAAAAGCAAGTGCTCCTCGCTGGGCACGGAGCAGGGCTGACTTTCACCTCAATGCTGGGCTCGGCGCCCCGTCACTTACAGACGCCTCTCGCCGCGGAGACGGAGGCTGCACTCGGAATCACTCGGCCCCTTTCCAGCCACGAGGAGCGCCCCTCCCCGAGCAGGCCAGGTCCAACGCCCCCTCTCCGGCCGGACTATCCCGCAGATCACAGTCCACTCCACCGCTGCCGGTCAGAAGACAGGAGAGTCGCAGAAAGGGCAGGGGCTTTGCAGCAGCCTCTTGATCCAGTCGGGGTCTGCAAGGAAGACAGGCGTTGAGCGTGGGCTTGGGGAAGGGGCCCGTGGGATGACTGTGAACGAGCTGCCGTGTCCGGGCGGCATTCTGTGCCCCTGGACAAAGCGCCCACCCAGCATTCTAAGCGAGGCTGGGCTAACCCGTGGCCCCGCCGAGCTCCCGGCCGAGCTCCGCTCTCTCCTCTAGACCCGCAGCTTCTCCTGCCCAAAGCCGACGTGGCTCAGCGCCCAGTCACCCGCAGGGCGTTTGCTTTTAAAACTTGTTCCAATCTTTTCCTGACTTTCTGCCTAAATGGTATAGCAGCTTTCAGGGAGTGTTTATAAATCCCCCAAATCTGTTTCAAAATAATCCAGTAAGAGGAGGGAAGAGGATGGGGAACCACGGATGAAACATAAAAGGCCGTGAGTGGGCAATTTTTGCAGTTGAATGATGGGCACATAAGGATTTATTAAACTCTTTTCTCTACTTTTGTATATGATGGCATTTTCATATATATATATGTATATTTGTATTGATTTCAGAGAGGAAGACAGAGAGAAAAATCAATGATGAGAATCATTGATTGGCTGCCTCCTGCATGCCCCCTACTGTGGATCAAGCCCGCAACCCTGGCATGTACGCTTGACCGGAATCAAACCTGGGCCCCTTCAGTCCACAGGCTGACGCTCTATCCACTGAGCCACACTGGCTAGGGCTGATGGCATTTTCTATAATAAAAAGGACATAAGCTGCCAGGTAAGAAGCCAAGCCTAAGGGTGTGGTTTTATGCGGAATGTCTTCTGCTTCACTTCACTGAGCCCACAGGTTCCCCCAGAACACGGACATAATTGTGTCTAGTTAGCGCATGTGGTTAGTGTGATGTTAGCGAACATCAGGGCATAACTGACATTTATCGGGCTGTCTGCGTCGCTAATTCCTGTCCATATCACTAATCTCATCTCAGATTAGTTATCTCAGAAACGTGGGCTTTGCCACTGGGCCATCGAGGACTACAGCCCCGTCACGGCTGCTAGAAGCAGGACCCCACGCACACACCCGGAGCTGCCCAGCAATGCTGTCCTCGCAGGCATTATCATTTGCAGTTTTCATTCAAATGTAATCGAGACCTGTCAGGTAAAAGAAGTGCGGGCATGTTCTGAACGAATAACTTACAGGAGCAGACGGCAAACTTACACGCTAAACTGCAGCAGGGGTTTGAACACAACATATCCCGATCACGGTTTTAATTAGCTGTGGCTTCATGTGACACTGTGAGGGGCAGTGTGAGCCTGACCCGGCCGGCATGCCCACCCCCACCCGCAGCTGGGAGAGGCTCACTCACCTTCCGGAGCCGGGTGGCGGGCAATACTATCGTGGAGCAAACACCTTCTGTAGATCAGGCTCTGGCAGGACTGGTAGGTTAAAAAGCACCTGAAAGAAGACATGGTATCGTCAGTTCTACCAACACTGGAAAGCGGCCGTGCTGAGCGTAACGCACCAATCACACTAAAAGCCACACTAACCAAGTAAAGGGCAGACATTGTTCACAAATTCATGGCAACCCCGCATCCCTCTGCAGCCGCTGGGCCCGCACCCACACCGAGGGACGCGCCTGTCAGTGCCCAGCGACAGATAGTTGCTCATGCAGACGGTCACCGCGTGCTCAGCACTGGGAGACGTCTGTCCCTCCTGACTGTGCTGGGGCTGGGTGGTATGCTGACAACTGACCACCTAGCACACTGACCGTTATTCTTGTGAGTGACTGTTAAGATTGGGGACCAGCACTATGTTTAAGAACCTGACAGCACAGTGGGGAAACCTGAAGGAGGGAGAAGACAAAATGAATGGTGTGAAAAAGAAAGGGCGAGAACCTATGTGCCCAGGCTCAAGTCCATCCGATGCTGTTCACGCACCTCTCCCAGGACCAGGCCAGGCAGGGCGGGGAACGCAAGGAGAGGGGAAGGAGTGCATTTGGGTCTGCACGGGAGGTTTTCCCAAAAGACAACAGTTTTTAAGCTGAGCAGTCAAGGAGCAGAAAAGTTCAAAGAGGAAGAGGAGGGAGGAAGAGATTCCAAGCAGGCTCGCTCTGGGGAGACTTGGGCGTACAGGAAGCAGCTCACACCTGGTGAGAGCCAGCACTCCCTCCCGTGGAGAAATGAGACGGAGGCGATCTGGCACTAACTCCAATCAGCAAACACGAGGGTACCTGCTGTTAGAGAGCCCATCTGACAGACTATGAGGCGTGGCAGCTACTCCTGTGAGCTCTGCAGCCGGAACACCAGGCTCCAGCTCTGCCATCCACCACCTGTGTGACGGAGCAAATGATCTGCCTTCCCCAGGGGCCAGCTGCCTCATCTGTAGAAATGAAATCACCGCCGTGTCCCCATGCACAGTGGCTGTGAGAATAGTGACTCAGGACACGGGCACCGCTCAGCAGAGCACCTGCCACACCATTGGTGCTCGAGATGTCGGTCATGAGCTGACTGCTGCTACATGGACAGCAAGGACGTGAAGCAGACAGCTAAGAAGGGTCAGAGGCAGGGAGAATAGCAGGGAGAGCTGTGTCCAGGAAGCCAGTGATGGAAGTGCTTCAGGTGGAGGAGGAAAGAGAGGAGGAAGAGGAAGAGGAAGGAGGAGGAGGAGGAGGAGGAAGGAGAGGAGGGGAGGAAGAGGAGGAAGAAGGAGAGGAGGGGAGGGAGAGGAGGAGGAAGGAGGGAGAGGAGAAGAAAGAGGAGGAAGAAGGAGGGGGAGGAAGAGGAGGAGGAGAAGGAAGAGGAGGAGGAAGAAATGAGGAAGAGGTGGAGGAAGAGGGGGAGGAGAGGAGGAGAAGAGGAGAAAGGAGGAGAAGGTAGAGGAGGAGGAGGAAGAGGAGGAAGGAGAGGAGGGGAGGAAGAGGAGGAAGGAGAGGAGGGGAGGGAGAGGAGGAGGAAGGAGGGAGAGGAGGAGGAGGGGGGAGTTGCTCATTGTGTCCACTAAACGAGGACTCACTGAGTTTGGAGTGAGACTGAGGGCAGAGAAGGAGGAGGACTTCTACCTTTTATTATAAAGTTAAGCAAAAAAAGCACATCAGTGCTTTTATATTCCACTAACTTTAACAGGTGTTACTTCAGTAATAACCATTTTAAAAATGTAATGCTACTTCGATGGAAAACAGCACTCCCCACATAAAGAAACTCCTGTGTGTGCAGGCAGTACACCTCGCCGCTGCAGGCGCCTGGCTTCGGCCAGCCCGAAGAAGCACCCCTGTGCCAGGTCTGACAGCAGCAGCTTCTCCAGCCGCAGGGGCAGCTACGCTGGGGAGGAGCCCCTTGCAGTGCTCTGCCCACACGAAAGTGAACCGGGCGAGAGAGCAGGGCTGGCGGTGGGGGCTTACCGGAGCCAGATGTGGCCGTTGGAGCAGACCGCCTGCTTGCGATCCGTGAAAGGCAAGATCTCCTTGCACAGACTGCAGTGCTCAGGGAAGGTCTGCTTGTTCATCTTCTTGGAGATGTGGCCGATCAGCACCTGGTGAGACAAAGCAGGCGGCGATGTTCAGCGGAGAGGGCAGGGCTGCCCGGCACAAATGAAATGAACAACGATGCAGCTTTGCACCCAGACAGGAGATTTCATTTCCATCACACTGTCCGGGAAGTGAAAAGACTAGGCCTTCAACTGTGTCAACTGGCTGAGCGAAATCTGCTCTTTCAGGGACCTCTGACAACAGGGTGGGCTGTGACCACTAAAGGAAAAACTGTTCTGAAAACCACAATCTGTTACTTGCCTTGTTTTCGTTGCTTCTGAAACAAGGACTTCGGAGTTCTGTTAGAAGACAAAGTATTTAGCTATTACTTACAATATTCTAATTTTAAGAAGGAAAAGCATTAATTTCTGTAAGCAAAGTATTATGTGAAATACTAACTTGGTAGACTTGTACAAATGTCTATTCTTCAAGAAAGGCTTACAAAGGAAAAGATAACCAGGATTAAAAAATAATAAATTCCCCTTCTGATGGCCCAAGACCCCTGAGCGATCCGGTCGTCGCCTGCAGTGTGAGATCCACTGACCTCAGAGAGGCAGGTGGGGCGGGACCCACAGTGGGAGTGGAGGAGGCCGGAGAGGTCGACAGGCCGGTGCGAGGCCCAGTCCCAACTTCAGCTTCCCCTTTCTCTGCTTTGGTCTTGCGGTTACACTACTACTTCAACAATGAAAGTCTCAAGAACACTGATGGACTTCATTCTTTTGTTGGAAAAACCTTTGTGGCTGTCTCACTGGGATGGGAACCCCAACCCTTCAGAAACATCTTGTCTCACTAGCAGTTAATGTCCTTTGACGTTTTTAACCCATTTACACAGAGCTCGAAGCCTCAGACGGCCCCTCTACACCTGCCACTCCCTACAATTAGTTTACTGGCTTCTGAAGGGGGTCTCACCTACTTACCCTGTACACAGTTTACAGATGTAAAGCCCGTTAACTTTTGGGTTTTTTGTTGTTGTTTTTTTTGCCTTCAAAGTTCTAATTATGGTCCTTACAGCAGGGACAAGCACCCTCCCTTTTCTAGGCTGGCCAAACACCCTGGCCGTGACAAAGCCTGCTTTCTCCCCGTGGAGACGCTCAGATTTTACACCAGGAAGGGCTGCTATCGGCTCCCAAGGGCCTTGCACGTGCACACCCAACTGTTTGCTACTTTAACCCGTGCCTTCTCAGTGGGGGACACTCCTCCCAAAGGGGACAGAACATGAGAAAAGGTGGGGATGGCAGGGAGAACAGCGCGGAGTGCGCCCTCAGCCTGGAAACTCGTCTTGCAAACCCGCACATCGCTCAGTCACCGAGAGGAAGAACAGAACTTCTGTGTGTGACAGGAGCATGTCCTCGGCACCAACCCTCGTTTCCTAGTCCCTCCAGCACCCCGGCCGCTCAACCACCTCAAACACGTCAAAGCACAAACGAGCTTTAGAAACTCAATCAGGCCCCAAGGACAGCAGGCTTTTCGGTCTCAGCGCTCTTGCCGACCAACACCTACCCGCGCTGTCCGGTCGTCATACTCCTCGTCAGACATGAGGAAGTCGCAGAGCCCCCTGGTGGGGACGCTGGTGTTCTCCGTGATCCACGTGTGCAGGTACACTTCTCCCAAGACCCGCTTCATGTGCTCCCTGCTCAAGTGCATTTCCACAGCTTCGATCTTCCCCTGGATTTCCAGCAGTTTCTCCTCCATCGGCTCATGGCCTCCGACATCTCCCGCCTGGGTGAGGGAGTCATCGGCGGGGTCGTCCGGGTCCCCCTCTTTGCTCTTCTCCTGAAGGCCTTGCTTACTCGCCTGCCTGGAGGACGTGCCTTCTTCTTGCTCGTCCTCCATGGGGCCCATCCCAGGGGAGTCGACTAGCAAGACTTTCGAGTCCTCCTTGGTGGGCTGCCACAAGGCTTCGGAAGGGGTTTTCTGCATCGACTGATACAAAATCCTCAGGAGGAAAAGCTTGAAACGCCAGAAGTAGGTGGCCCCGCTGCTTTCGATCTTTTTTTCCAAAGCTTCTTGTAAAAACGGAGGGATATATTTATCTTTCAGAATCTTCCAGCGCACGAGGTCTAGCAAATCTACCTGTTTAAAGAGGTTCTGAACCGAAGATTCCAAGAGCTGAGCAGCTGCCTCTTCAAAAGTTTTGAGAGCAACAAACTGGACCTGGTAGTTTTTGTTAACGGGATGGAGGCCATTGACCATGCCCTCAGTTGTAATGATGGCCAGATACGCACCACAGGGGCTCACCGCTATCCCGTGTGTCCTCACTGAGCCAAACACCTCTGACAGCTTAATCAGCTGGTGTTCAAACTTCAAGGCGACATCAGTGAAGATGGGAATCAGCTGCCTCACCTTGCCGTCGCTGGAGCACGTGTATACGGTCCCGTTCTGCTTGTCTGCCGTCATGGAAACGATGGGCATCGAGTGAAGGCCCGTGACGTGGGAATTGTGAACATTCAGACCTGCCTTGGAGATCAGCAGGAGACACCAGAACACATAGGGTCCTCTGGCGGCCACCACCAAGCTGCAGTTACACTTCTGGTAAGGGTGATAGAGCGGGACACACTTGATGCTGTGCACGGGCAACTGGTCCATTTCTTTCCACAGGACAATGGGCTGCCTTAGCGTGAAGTAGCCTTTAATGGCTTTGAGATTGACAGGGAGGATTTTTACGGGTCCGAAGGCACTCCCCACAATAAGGCCACTCATTTTCCGATTATTGTGCTCATATTCCCACCAAAACAAGACACTTGGAGAGCTGATTCCCGACTCGATTGTGTTGCAGGAAGAGATGGACTCCTTCCCCACGAAAGGCAGCTGGAACTGCCACACGGCGATGTTGCCGTTTTCAAAGAGGACGGCCAGGAGCACGCTGCCCACGTCCCGGCACTCGTTGTTGTGCGTGACCTGCTGCGTGGTGCAGATGCCCGACCACTCCATCCTCACCGGCATCTGCATGCTGTGTCTCCTCTGGAACTCAGCAAAGTCCGCCAGGTTCCCTCCGGGGGCCTCGGTTTTAGAGAACCTGTAACTGGTCTCAAAGAGACGGTCTCCGTAAATCTCAGTCAGGTCGACCAGCTGGACCCACTGCAGCCTGTTGAGGTTAGCCTGGATGGTCAGGCGATTGTCCAGGGTCAGAGCTGCCAAGATGCACCTGCCATTAGCATCGCAGCCCATGGGGGACCAGGTGGTGTACTTGAACCCTCTCAGTGGGGGCAAAGCCTTCCCCTCAGGGTTGAACGCCCTGTCCAACATGAAGGTCTGGCTGATGGCGGGGTCTGGAGAGCTGGCAAATTTCTGTTTACACTGAGCAACTTCTGCTTTTGAGCCAACCTGGAAATAAGAGAGATAAAAACTATCAGGTAAACATTTCACTCTAGAAATATGTTTATATTACTGAGGCTACAAAACTGAATATGTACAAAATTTTACATACAAAATATATATACAAAACTTTTCTATCAGTTTTGTTAATTTTAGTATGCCATGCATTTAAAAGATCAAATACAAGCTTAAAGCTAAATAAGCATATATTCACAAAATGGTGATTTTTTAAAAAGGATCAGAATAAATGTTGCCATTATTCATAGGCTGGTTTCCACCTTCTTAGGATGGACATAAGCAATGAGGATGAGAGAGATGTACTTAATTATTTTTTTTCATAGTTTTACTGATTTCATAGAGGAAGGGAGAGGAAGAGAGAGGTAGAAATATCAATGATGAGAGAGAATCCTTGGCAGCCGGTCCAGCCTGCAACCCTGACATGTGCCCTGACCGGAAATGGAACCGTGACCTCCTGGTTCATAGGTTGACGCTCAACCTGAGCCACACCAGCCGGGCTGATTCTTAAGAGTCAACAGAGCATTTAGCTAAAGTCACAAAACAATAAAAGTGTTAAAATGCATGAAAATATACATCTTTGATACAGATAGATATTTGGATTCTTACAATATCTTTGCAATACAAATGCAAACTTCCTCTCCCTCTTCCAAGTTCGTAATGTATGTACATCAGCTGTGCCTAGCTGTATGATGATGATCTCTTTAAAAAGATTGTAAAGGGACATTAAAGACGGGGGAAGAGCCCCAGCTGGTGTGGTTCAGTGGTTGAGCATTGACCCACGAACCAGGGTCAAGAGTAGATTCTCAGGCGGGGCACATACCTGGGTTGCAGGCTCAATCCCTAGTAGGGGGCGTGCAGGAGGCAGCCAATCAATGATTCTCTCTCATCATTGATGTTTCTTTCTCTCTCTCCCTCTCCATTCCTTTCTCTGAAATCAATAAAAATAACAAACAAAAAGATGGGGGAAGATAAATGACCAAAAGAATGTGGTCCCGAGCCATAAGGAAATAGCCAGGAAGCCTAAAGCGGGGAGGGAGAAGAGAGGGGGGAAGCAGAGGTCAAATAAAATATGGTTTCTGTTATGTCAGAAGCCAGGAGAAAGGACTTGACCCACTGTGTTAGAGAAGTGGCTAACAGAGAAGCAAGCAGAATCGTGCCATTCCTTTTTGGTGTCAATCTCCTTTTACAGATATGCCGATTTTCAAACTGGACAGGGTAGAAAAATGTGATTCAAAAAGAACTCAAGCCTAAGACATATACAGACATAATAAAAGTCACTTTAAATGAGTTTAAGTCCCTAAACCCAGAGGAATTACACTCCAGGGCACAGACAGAACTTGGGAGATAAAGTTCGGACAACTGGGAATGTGTGAGAAAACAAGTGCAAGAAATAGTTTCAGAATATCCCCCAAAAGGTAAATAGGTAACAAAAGCCACAGACAATTAAGCCTGATAGGGAATAAAATTCCTCAATGTTTTAACAAACGACTGGCTTATGTAGATGGCAGTGACCATCAGAAACCAGCATAAGATAACTGGAAAAACGCAATGTTATTCTCTCTTCTGCTGAAACCGCTAGATAACATAAATAAGCTGTAAAATGAGAGGCAGGTATAAAGTTGTCCAACAAATGAATTAGAAGACTCACTTTTCCTAAAGCGTGTTACACACAATACTCCCCTAAATTGTCCCTTGAGGAGTTCTTTGGCTGTAGTCATTCCCCCTGAAGAGTTACAGGGGCAAGTAGAGACTTAGTATCGAACTTTTAAAAACAGCCTGTGTGTGTGTGTATGGAGGAGGAGGGGGTCATCCTAAAAAAATGCCCTGGAATAGTGTCTCAGGCAGCACATCTTGATTCTAAAAAGGCACTTAGGTAATCTTCTGGATACACTTACGGGCATGCTGGAGACATAGTATAAACCGGAAGTTCCAATGATGGGTGCAGCTTTCTAGCTGGTTATAAAATAACGCTAACAAAAGCCCAGAGCTTCCTAGGGTAGATACAATGTAAACGATGACACAATGAATCCTGGCTCTGTCAGTAACAGCTCCGAGCCCCTGCACACACTGGGTAGACCTCTGGCCCTAAGTTCCTCAGTCACAGAGAATAATACTGCGTGTCTCACAGAGTCAGGAAGGTCACATAAGTCAATATATGTAAAGCGTATATTAGTAAGTGCTCAATAAATGTTAGTATGATGATGACTATTACTATGATGATGACTATTAATTCTCTAAGAGGTAAGTAAATGATAACGAGACCTAAGAAGAGTTATACGTTTTACGTTGACTGTAAGAAGTAGAGCCACCTGTTAGCGCGCGATAAAAACTACCCAATCCTATAATATTATAAGTTAGAATAGGTAACTTACTATAAATAAAAGCTACCATAGAACTAAAAGTAAACTTATAGAATCTGTAACCCAAAGCAGCAGCACAGGATAAAATACAAGAAGCTCACGCCTACTCATGTAGGAAGAACTGTTGGTAGGGTGGAGAGCAGCATGAATCTGGACCAGCAGGGAAATTCCTCACGGTTTTGTGCAGTAATTCCTAATGTTAGTTTGAATGAGCCTACTGCACATCGCAAAATTAGTTAACAAATTAAAATAAATACTCAGATGCCCAAGAAACATACTTCAGAGTCCAGGTTGCAGAGGCCAACCCCGCCGCCAACCGCCCGGTGCACGAAATTCGTGCAAAGGGGCTCGGCCCTCACAGCAGCCCTGCCTCCCGCCCACTGGTCGTTTCAGAAGGTCATCCCAGAAGGTCGTTCCGGAAGTACATATGAACATCCTTAGAGACAGCAAGTTCCTTTCTTCTGCCTCCCTCCTCCAGCGTTTCTCAACTTCACAGCACCACCAGCCCCTGACCACCTGATCCGTTTATATTTGGACCAATTTGTTCATATCTTCTCCAAGAAGAGCTTAGAGGGCTTAGTCATACAAGTTTACCAATGACCTAATTCAACACCAAGTTGTCCGCTTAAGACTTGAATGAATTATGCTAAAAAGGTGAAGCATCAATTGAGCGGCCAGCTGTGAAGGTAAATATAATGTCGGGGGGACACCCTATAGATACGTAACTTTACGGCGCCTATCACCACCTGCTAGAACACTGGCATTTTTTCACTCCCGGGGCAGGGACTGCTTCATTTTCAGGACCTAAGTCAACACCCCGCTGACAGAGTGGCATCCGAGCGTCTGGCCAATGAGTGGACTTACACTTTGATAGATCACATATACCCATACACTTTGATAGGTCACATATACCCATACACTTTGATAGATCACATATACCCATACACTTTGATAGATCACATATACCCATACACTTTGATAGATCACATATACCCATACACTTTGATAGATCACATATACCCATACACTTTGATAGATCACATATACCCATACAGATCTTTACAGGAAACAGCGAAAGTGTTTACACTGGGCTTCTAAACCATGAAAATGAACCATGGGGAGGGGGGGGGGGGACTCTGAAAAGAACACTACTAGAGAAAGACTTAGGAACCCCCAAGTTCTGGAGGCAAACTTCGTTTCTATGAAGCTGGAAGCACTAACTCTCCCCAAAGACCATTCCACTCCCCGACGGGTTTTCGCTGTTAAACAAACACCAGGGCGAGAGCTCCAATCCAGCATTTGCCCACCTGCCCAGGGTGAGACCCATTCATAACAGAGTCGCTGCAACAGGTAAGACCACGGAAAGGACCAACTTCTCTTCTCCAAAAGCAAAGGAAGAGGGAGAGGAAGGCACACGTCGGGCAAACAAAAGCCAGGCCGGGGGGCCCTCGGGGCCGTGAGCCCCAAAA
>NW_005871613.1:190336-252021 GCF_000147115.1 Myotis lucifugus | reverse complement strand
GGGCGGGTCGTGTGAACGCTCCCCGGCCCTGCGGACCCGGAAAGGGGCCCGCCAACAGGCGGGGGCGGGGCAGCTACGCGGGGTCCTCGCGCGCGTCCCACGTGAGCGCCAGCGGAGCCACGGCCCTAGTTGTCGAGGTCCAGACGCGCCCGCTGGTCCGCGAGTGTCCGTGCCTCCCCGCCGGCCATGGCAGTCACCGACGGAGCGCCCATCCCGCTTTCCGAGCCCGCCGCCGCCGCCGCCGGGACGTCCTCCGGGCCCCGCGCGGCCCCGGCGAGGCGGGTGAGTTCCCACCGACCACAGGCCCGTCTGCACAGGCCCGAGAGGCCGTGTGGCCTCGGCCCGATTTGGAATGATTTCCGGAGTTGAGGGGCGGGGGGTGGGGGGGGAGTCGGACCGATTCTGGAGGTGTCGCCGAGCCACGGGTGTCTAAGGTTATATTACACCCCCACCCTCGGGGGGAGAGCCGGCGGGGCCGCTGGTTGATGGAGTCGGAGGCCCGGGTTGGAGCCGCCTCCCCTGGAAGCGAGGGTGGACGCTGGGGCCTGAGGCCCAGCCCTGACCCCACCCGCGTCTCGCGCCATCGTTTTCTCGACCGCCAGGGTCGTTGGTTCCCGCAGCGAGGATTGGAGACCGGGATTTCTAAGTGCTTTCAGAAAATGACCTCGACGCCATCCCTGTGCAGAGAGGGGGAAAGTAAATACAGCTCGTCGGGGTAACTCCCTCGCCGGGGAGGGGGGGCAGGGGGAGCGGGAAACTGGTGTCCAGGGAGGATGGACTTCCCGCCCGGAAAAGGGGAGGGGTCCGGGCAGAAAAGCTCATGTAAAATCGCGTGACTTCAAACCCCAGAAAAAGCGCAGTCTCGTACCAAAAACTTGTGTGTGTGTGTTTTCTTGGAAAAAGCAACAGATCATTCCGTTGAAAATTCTATTGCCAAGTTTCGGGGCGGCCGAAATTCCTTGAGTTCTTCTAAGCTAACACCCAGTGTCTCGCTGCTCTTTAATTTTTTTTTTAATTTTTTATATGTTTTATTGATTTTTTTACAGAGAGGAAGGGAGAGGGGATAGAGAGTTAGAAACATCGATGCGAGAGAAACATCAATCAGCTGCCTCCTGCACACCCCCCACTGGGGATGTGCCCGCAACCAAGCTACATGCCCTTGACTGGAATCGAACCTGGGACCTTTCAGTCCGCAGGCCGGCGCTCTATCCACTGAGCCAAACCGGTTAGGGCTCTTTGATGATTTTTAATTTTTATTTATTTTTTTGTGCGCCCGTGTGCGACCAACTTTAGGATTTGCAGGTTTGGGGGTAAAGTTTTTGGCTTGCCAGTGGTGTGGTGGCATCTGGGGGGGGGGCGGTAGGAGGAGGAGGGAAGGAATGTGGGGGCAGCGTGGTGTTTGGAGTGAGACAGACCTGGGATTAGGTGCCAGCCTTGCCACCCACTAGCTCTGTGACCTGGAGGAAGTTACTTCACCTCTCTGATCCTTCCGTTTCCTAGCCATAAAGTGAGAACAGTCACTTCTACTTTACGGACGGTTATTATGAGGATGGAAAAGGTGATGTACGTAAAAACTATACATTTCCTGAATCAGAGGCATTTAATAAATGATAAAACATAAATCAATTCATCTGGGCTCCATTTTATGCAATAGAATTGCTACATCGGGAGGGTGGTGGGGTGCCTGTACCAGGTACTTGCCTTGTAACTAACACATAGGAAGCACTTACTGATTCTGAGTGAGTTGCGTAAATAAACGTAGGATGTCTGATTTTACCAGTGTTTGAATTATTGTGTCAAAAGGGTGTTAATGAGGTGGTGACAAGTGTCTGCAGTGGTCTTGTCTACATTTTCATTTGTGTCTTGAATGAGCATTGTGCTGATCAAGTTTGCCAGTAGCCTGAACTTGGGATGGGTAGCCAGTACACTGGATTTGGAAAGACTTCAAACTCGGTGCAGAATATTTTCTTTCTAAAGTTTTTTTTTTCTGATTATTAAAACAAAGTTAATAATTTTGAAAATATTAAATTATAATTAGAAAATTCCAGAAGTAGATTTAAAAACACACACCCATAAGCCTGGTTAACATTTTGGTATCTGTCCTTTGTAGAAAACAACTCAAAACAAAATAGGGATCAAACTATTCATGATGTTTTCTAACGAAACATCATACAACAACTAAGTAGTATCATAGCATTATCATCAGGAACCTGGGCTGTGAGTCGATGCCGGGCAAAGCCTGGGTCCCTCTGTGGTCCTGGGGCAGCTCACCTTGCACCTCGGTGTTCTCAGCTCAAAGTGAGATGATGCCATACCTGTATTGATAAGTGAGTTAATTCACATAAGTACTAACTACTCAGTATGTTTATTAACGTCAAGGACGTGGTATCTAGACTTTCAGGGCTAGAAGGCCCCAGAGGTCATCTGCCATAGCCCCTCACTTTACAGGGGAAGGACAGCCGCAGAGAGAAGTGACTTGCTTAGTGCTGTGCAGCTAATTTTGAGTAGATCTCGGTATGTCCTTGCCCCTCTCTGCTCAGATGCCACCTCGAGAAGCATTCCTGTCCCCTGGCCATGGGCGCTCCTAACCCTATGCACAGACTCTTCTATGGTACAGCTCTAGGTTTGGGTTTTGGGTGTTGCACTTTGGTCTCTTTCACGAGCGTGCTAATCTTGCAGCTTTGTACCCTAAGGATCAGGCTGCGGATAGCTGCTGAGTAGCCAGTACTTGAAGTTAATGTATTGTGGGTGGGGGAAGCTAACAGTAGTCGAAGTGTCCAGACTGTGGAAAGGGAAAATTCCATTGCGTGTAATTCGTTCACCTCACACGTGTTTATTGAGCACACACGGTGTGCCAGGCACGAGCCAGTGCAGGGGCTGCCTGGGTGGAGAGGAGACCAGGAAAGGCTCTTCCCAGGACAAGTAAGCCTAGATCTGAAGGATGAGTGTTCGTTGGCCGGCCAGAGGGAGGTTTGGAGACATGGGTGTGGGAACAGCACGTGCAAAGGCCCTGAGGAAGGGAGGAGCGTGGCACATGCTAAGAATTAAGGACGACCAGGACAGCAGAGGGTACAGCTGAGACTGGAGATGGGCAGAGCCAGATTCTAGAGGGCTTTGTAGATCAAATTACAGATTTTTTATTTTAGCCTAAGAGCCATGGAAAGCCTGTCTAATACTATGCTTAACTCTGAGTACTTGTTTTTAGAGAGAAGTTGGCATGGGAATAAAGGGTGAGCCGGATGGTAAGGGATCTAAAATCTGTGTCCTATTTGGAATATTTAGCCCAAAGAGGAGGGAGAAAGGCAGTCATCTGATGTACGAAGGAATGTTATGTGCAGAGGAAGTACTCGTTCTGTGTTGCTGCAGAAAGCACACTCAGGCTCAGAGGTAGATGTCCAAGGTGGCAGCTCCTGCTGAAGGTCAGAAACAGCTTCTAAACCCCTAGAATCTGGCCGCCTTGAGGGATGAGACCAGAAGAGGAGGTATATAGACAGCAACTGCAAGGCCACCTGTCAGGGCCTGGGGTGGGGAGTGTGTGCCTGGCGGGAGTGGCCTTTGTGCCTTTTCATGCTCCGGTAGTCCATGTGCCATGGATGGGGTAAAATCTGCACATTTCATTCTGCCCTGCAGATGATTCGACGGACCTGACATTTGACTTCATCTCTTTTTTATTTCTTTTTCTTTCTTTCTTTAACCTGAAATTCATGCACTTGGGACTTTTTAAAAAATTTGTAAAATGAAGTAGGTCAGTACTTATGATTAATATTAAATGTTTGAAGTGTGTTTATTAAATTACTTAGATATAGAAGACCTTATGGTTGCCAGGAACAAATAACTATTATTGGTAGTTTAGTCTGAAGCAAATTGTCATGGTTAAAACAAGCTGGTGTGTGCCCAGCTGGCATGGCTCAGTGGTTGAGCGTCGACCTATGAACCAGGAGGTCGTGGTTCAATTCCTGGTCAGGGCACATGCCAGGGTTGCGGGCTCGATCCCCAGTAGGGGGCAGGAGGCAGACTATCAATGATTCTCCCTTTCCCTTCCTTTCTCTGAAATCAATACAAATATATATATATGGGTTTGGCTCAGTGGATAGAGCATTGGCCTGTGGACTGAAGGGTCCCGGATTTGATTCCGGTCTAAGGCACATGCCCAGGTTTCAGGCTCGATCCCCAGTAAGGGCATGCAGGAGGCAGCCTATCGAGGATTCTCTCTCATCATCGATGTTTCTATCTCTCTTTTTCTTCCTTCCTCTCTGAAGTCAATAAAATATATTTTAAAACTAAAAATAAAACCAGCTGGTGCGTACATGAAAGTCATCATTTCAAGCTAAGAGGAAAATAACATTCCCAGGGAAACCAAAGCTCCAGAGTAGCAGGACTGGCTACTCACACGATGTTTTTCCTTTCCTGTGTGAAGTGGAAGGGAAGGCCAAAGAAAATGGAGGGATTGGATGTTTCTCCTCCTGGGGGTAGTTGGACAGTGTGTACTCAATCACATTCCTGTTATGGAAATAAGAACCAACAGGCAAGAAAATAACCTGGCGATGTAGCCGGGAGTCGGTGATCAGGTGGGGAACTGAAGGGCGAGGGGAGTTGGAAGAATTGTGGGAGGAGTGATGGCTGGAACAGGATTCCCGTTTGGAATGGAAACCGAGTAGGAATTGTCTCCACACCACCTGAATCTGGGGTGCAGCTCGGGGGAGGATGGTGGTGATCCAGGCGCTCTGGGGCAGCAGTGAGGGAGGTTTCTGCTCCCTGGCACGAGCTGGGACGCAGCATAGTCACCCGGGCTTTGTTGGTAGAGAAGATTTATTCTCTCCCACCCCGATTCTCATGTAGTGGGTCCCTGGCGATATGGACTGACTTAGCAGCCAGACTTCTCTGAAAACAAACTCGCTGGTTAATATTGAGCCCGGAAAATGCCTCTCCCTCCTGCTCCTCCCCCTCATCTTGGCTGAGTTGGTAGTGACGATGGATGGTGAGGTCTCATAGATGAGTGAGTTGAGCTTTTGTGGGGTTTTGCTTTTGGAGGCAAAAAGCCGAGTCAAAGAGCGTGGTGGCAGCCCCTAAACTGTTGCTTGACATATGGGGCCTAATGATCTCTGCGGGGAGATGCCATTCCGTGGGCAGTGACGCTTCACTCTGAGGTCTGTCTTCATGGACTAATGCACCTCTCGCTGCTCTTTCCTTTGGGGAATGACACAGCGAGCACAGGCCACCAAAAGGAAACGCCAAGCGTCCAATGAGACTGCCCCAGCCAAACGGGGGAATGCGGCGTCCTCTCTCCCCGCCAAGAAAACCGCTGCTAAGCCAGCGCAGAGGGGCCTGAAGGGGAAGGCGCAGAAGGTGTTTTCTCGGAAGAAGGCTTTGGCTGGTGCAAGTGAGAAAAGCCAAGAGCAGAAGCCGGGCGTGAAGACTTCATCGTTGTTTAAAAACAACCCTGAGATTCCGGAGCTCCCCAGGTACGCCCAGGGCAGTGCACCTCGGGAGTAAAGGGCTGGTGGACCCTGCCTTTTTCTTTGTTTGTGGGAACTCATGCCCGATTTTGTTCATCATTTGCAGACCTGAGGTCAAGCAGGTGCAAGAAAAGGTGTTTTCTTCAGATGCTTTTCATGAGCTGGACCTCCACCCACATTTGGTAAGTTCCTCTCTGTGGTTCAGAGGGTCGCTGGTTTGGTGGACTATTCATTCAGAACGTCTGAAAGGACAGTCTAGGGAGAAATCCCCGCTCAGGGGTTCTGCTCCCAGTTACCTGTGTGAGCTCAGATTGATAAGCACTCTTCCAGGGCAGTGCGGCGAGTGGCAAGCTTAGTCGTTCACTATGTCCTCATCCCCCTCACCCGTTCCCCCCCTAATTCAGTTTAGGACTGAGATCCATTTACAAGGCTTTAACTCAGCCTCCTCATTACTGGGTAGATGTGACTTTGAGGCGTTCTGGGCGCAGATGTCACAGTGGCCATAAGGGGGGACTGAGCTGCATCTTGCTGCTAAGGAACGTCTGTGGTTATAAAGAATCGAAGGAGAAAGACTATTTTAATGTGCATTTTCTATAAACAAATGAACCCTTTTTTCTCTCCCGTGACTGAGTTTGCCATGCTTTATGAGAAAGGAGAGGAAATCTATGAACTTTAGGGAATCCCTTTGCTCGCATGGTCCTGGCTTACCTCCTCCTTCAGGGTGGGTTACACAGCCCGTTTGCTCACCCACAGGTCTGAGCAGGGTTTCTCAGCCTTGCTTCGGCGCACACATTGGGGTGGTAGCTCATTGTAGGGTGTTGAGCGGCATCCCGAGCCCCTGCTCACTTGATGCCGGTAGCGCCCCTCCCACAGTTTTAACAACCAGAGATCTCTCCAGGGGTTGCCTCATTGGGCAGAACCACCCCCTGATGAGCACCGTGGTAACCAGTTTCATCTGTGGTGGGGTTTTTTGGGTGGTTGTTTTTTTGCATCCGTATTTGCAAATATAAATATATTTATATTTTGTGTAAATTTATACTAAAAATTTGATAGTTAAAGAAGATATATATATATTTTTTTTCTTCTTCTCTTTCAGATTTCCACACTAAATACAGTCTTGAACATATTTCATATGACCAGGTAAGAGTTCCAGGCGAAGCCTGATGTTCTTAGGACTTAAGTGGGTAAAATTGTATGGAATCTGAATTGTCTGTGGAGGACTGAGCCAGTTTGTGTGTTGGTGTTAGAGAACAACGCCAGGTTGTTGGCTGTTGAGGTCTCAGCCTGTCCCTCAGCCCCTCGGTTTCTCCACCTGCCAAATGGGGAACCCTCACCTCTAAACTGTAGGAGGTCTCTGGCCTGGAAGATGGTCTGCATAAGACCTCACTGTTGTTCGTGCTTCTCTGAAAGTAATTTGTTAAAAATACAGAATGTCTCGTGCAGTTTCTCAGTAGTAGGATATAGTCAACCTAAAAGACAGACGTGAATATGTGGTTGGGTGTAATGGGATACGAAAAACTTAAAAAATGTTTGTGACTAATGAAGACTCCCGGAGGCGAGAGTCCTCTCTGAGTGTGTGTGCTTCTATAGGTAAAAATAGGAATGTTAAGAATAAAGGAAGCCCCCTCACCATTTGTTCAGTTTTGTCCACCCACTTTAAATGGTTCCTCTCCCCTTTCGGTTGCTGGTGTTTCAATGCGCACGTGGACACTGCCCCGTGTGTCCCTGCAGTTATGTCCTGGTTTTCTGCAGCGCGAAGCAGTTCCTGGCTCTCGGGGGCTCACAGGTTCCTTTACTCCTCTGTGCGGGGGATCCCCCCTACTGTGTTGCCGCCTTTCGTGTTCCCTCTTCCAGAGGCAAGAGGGCGTGGCAGATGCTTTCACCAGCGCCAGGCTGTGGTCATGCCGTCCCGTTTCTGTTCTTAGCTGGTACGATGGGATGGCCACTCTCTGGCTTGCCTCAGCATTTCAGCCGAGTTCCAGAACCTCAGCTGAGGGCTTTATTCTCCTGCTCATCGGAAGTGCCTCAGCATCTTCACTTGACTGTTTCGGTAGCTTCTAAGGAGGCAGCCGGTAGAGCAGCGCATGGGCAGTTGCCTTTGGTGTGTCCTGCATGTCTGCCTGTAAACGCACGTGGGTGATGTGTGTGGCTAACCATGTTCTTTCTTTTGGGTGGCCCAAGTGTCCAGAAGCAAAGCATCCCTGCGCTGCTGGAAGGCAGAGACGCTCTCGTGAGATCCCAGACGGGCTCAGGTCAGCCGTCATTTAACTTCTGCCCTCCCCCAGAAGCCCAGCCGCAGTCCTGGCCTGGGTTATACAGAGAGGTGTCGGCTCGTGCTAGTGGCTGCTTTGTTGTGTTTGGGAAGGGGAGGCCATGCTTTCGATCAGAGCCCTGGATTAATTCACGTAGTGATAGGAAGGGGGCGATGGACAGAGCCGTGCGAGTCCAGTTCTGCTCTCGTTCCTCAGAGCCTGACTCAGGGCTGGGCCAAGTCCCCCCACCTGTGCCAGAGCTGCCCATCCTTACTCCATTGGCGATGCGTATTTTCTTCTGCTATTAAACAGAGTTCTGACCCGAGCACACACTGCTTGGATGCAGTCGGTTGCTCAGACATGGAACCTGCTTTGGCATGTTCCGGAACAGCCCGGGCATGTTCTTCTGACCCTCTTGTGCCCTTCATCAGCTCTTCTCCACTCCCCCCACCTCAGCCGTCATTCAGGGGGGAGGAAACCCCAAATTGTCGCTATCCTGGGTTTCTCCCAGTCTTTAGCGGCTGAGGCTCGCCTGGCCCCTCCCACTCTAGCACCACAGAGGACTTTACTGGCCACGGAGCTAGCGCATTCGAGAGGTTAGACCAGCCGTGGGCAAAGTACGGCCCGCGGGCCGCATCCGGCCCGTTTGAAATGAATAAAACTAAAAAAAAAAAAGACCGTACCCTTTTATGTAATGATGTTTACTTTGAATTTATATTAGTTCACACAAACACTCCATCCATGCTTTTGTTCCGGCCCTCCGGTCCAGTTTAAGAACCCATTGTGGCCCTCGAGTCAAAAAGGTTGCCCACCCCTGGGTTAGACACTGCAGAGGAGGAGCTGTCAGCTTCTGGAGACAGCCCTCAAGCTTGTGTGTAGTTTAGGGAATGTATCACCGAGTCCCGTTAGAGCAGTGGTTCTCAACCTTCCTAATGCCGCGACCCTTTAATACAGTTCCTCGTGTTGTGGTGACCCCCGACCATAACATTATTTTCGTTGCTACTTCATAACTGTAATTTTGCTACTGTTACGAATCGTCATGTAAATATCTGATAATGCATTTTCATTGTTACAAATTGAACATAATTAAAGCATAGTGATTAATCACAAAAACAAATGTAATTATATATGTGTTTTCCAATGGTCTTAGGCGACCCCTGTGAAAGGGTCATTCGACCCCCAAAGGGGTTGCGACCCACAGGTTGAGAACCGCTGCGTTAGAGGGAGGAAGGAGCTGGAGCTGCAGCTGCAGTTTTGTAGGAGGACCGAGTGTACAGAGGAGTGTGAGACAGTGGGCTCCGTTTCTGCCTCTTGGCCGTGGGCTTGCTCTTCCCTTTCCCCAGATTCAGGGCTGCCCGCAGAGAGCAGGGCTGCTTTCCTTACTGTCATCCACAGGGGCTCTGGTTTTAATTGCTTTTCTACTTTTTTAAAAGGTAAAACTCTTGCCTATTGCATCCCTGTGGTCCAGTCCCTCCAAGCAATGAAAACGAAAATACAGGTGAGTGTCGAGTTGCTTCTCCACTGTTGTTCATAGCGATGGGAACCATCGGGCGGAAGCATGGCAGTGGTACTGGGACCGAAAGACTCTGCCCTCCCTTCGCATTGTTTCCTTGCCTCTTACTCCATTTCTCACACAGCGCGCTGCCTCCGAGGCTGCCCAGCATGCGGCAGAGTAAAGGGACCACCACCGTCATAGTAGGTCTTACAGGACACGTGTCAGGTGCTCCCGGATGTCAGACGTGCTGCCAGATGCCTTGCCTGTGTGATCTTGAATCTTTAGCTGCCTTGGCCCCACCGAGTTGTCAGTATTACTGTTCCCCCAGGTTTACATGAAAAATGGAGGCTTGGGGAAGTTCACTAACTTACCCAGACCATGTGGCGAGTAATGGGGCACTGCATTCCCACCTCAGTTCTCTGTGGCTCCAGAGACAAGCTCTTCTGCCTAAGAAAGGTGAACGTTGTATGTAAATGTGGTTTGTCATGAATAGTAGATGTGGAAATAAGCACCCAATTAGTGAGTTTGACAATGGGCCGCCTGGTGTTGAGCATGTTCTAGAAGCTTCCTTCAGTTGTGAAACAGTTAGTGCCTGGGCCACAATTGGGTCCTTGGTGTTCCCTGGGAAGCCAGTGAACCGCCACCTTCCACAGACATAGGTGTCATCTCAAAACCCGGCCCAGAATCCCACAAATACAGCCCTGCTTCTTCTCTAGAGGAAACAGCGAGGTCAGAAATAGGAGTCAGATAAGAGCTAATTGGTTCCTTTTTTCTCGGTTTGGACATGCAGGATTAGATGTGTATCGAGCCCATCTGATAGTTGAGTGCCAAGATAAATAATGAGAGTGTTGGATTATAGCCCATAAACTTAAACAAATTCCATGAGTCCAAACTGATAAGAAGAAATGACTGAGTAAATAAATAAGTGGTGGAAGGGAAAGCCCTTCCTCATAGTAGAAATGCGAAGGAAAATGTAGAAAGAGAGATGGAAATAGAGCAGCAGCCTTTGGCAGGATCGTCACAGATGCTAACGTGAGGGGGTGGAAGTGATGAAATGGGCTGTTTACATAGTTTCAGAGCAGCTCCCCACAAGGCGCTCTCAATCACAAAGGGAAACTAACCTTCCAGCGGGAAGCCCGGCTGCCTCCTAACCAAGCCATCAGCTGGCGTCACCGGCGCTGAGACGTGGGCCTCACGGGCCTGTGTGCTGCGAGTCCGGAGGACGCGGCTCCACTTCTGTAGTTTTCTTGCCCCAAACACATAACCTGAGTTTAATCATAAGCAAACATCAGCCAAACCCAAATCGAAGGATATTCTACAAAACAGCTGACCAGTACCTTGTTCAAAAGTATGAAGGTCACAAAAGACAAAGAAATACCACAGAACGACCCAGAGTAAGAAACAAAGGAGACGTGACAGCTCAATGCAGGTCTGGTCCGGAGCTGGGTCCTGGTCTGGGGAAAGGACGGTGGTAGGTCAGTTACTGGGATTTGAATGAGGCCTATGGGTTAGTTAATAGTGTTTAATCAGTGTTCATTTCCTGGTTCTGATCATTGTCCTGTGATTTTGAGAATCCATACCATATGAGGCAGCGGGGAGAAGGGTTTCAGGGAGTTCTTTGTACTACTTTTGCAATTTTTATTGGTTGGTTGATTGATTTTAGAGAGAGAGAGAGAGAAACATCGATTTGTTGTCCCACTTACTTATGCATTCATTGGTTGATTGCTGTATGTGCCCTGACTGGGGATTGAACCTGCAACCTTGGTGTGTTGGGATGATGCTCTAACCAACTGAGCTACCTGGCCAGGGCTGTGCATTGTTTTGTAAATCTGAAATTATTTCAAAATGAGTCAGTTTAAATTTTATTTAAACTCTATGTAAATGATTGTAAATGAATAAAACAGAAGTCATACACAATCATCCAAATTATGGAACCTTCTAGAGCCAGTAAAAGTGCTATTTTTTTTTTCAAGTATTATTTGTGAACTTGTGTTCTTGCCATGTAATTGAAATAAGGCAGGTTACAAACTGGCACATAGAGTATGACTCCAACTTCGTCAATGATGATAAAATCTGTGTGTATATAAAAAAGATGAGAAAGATACTTATCAGACGATTAATGCTAGTTTTCTCTGAAGTGGTAAGAGAGATTTTTAATTCCTGCGGTGACTGCCTTTTCCTTCCCATGGCACTCAGTGAGAGAGTCCCACAGGGCTCCTTAGCGTTGCACGGGGAACATAGAGGAGAAGCAGGTCATCACGACAGTGCGGTGGAGCCTCCCCCACTGACAGGCTCCAGAAATGCCAGGGCAAGGTGTTAGTTCATTCAGAGTTGGGGAGTTGGCGGGTATTGGAGCTGGGATGGGTCCTGCAGTCCTAGCCCACCTGTCTGGTCTCATAGATGGTGACTGAGGACAGGGGAGGTTAGATTACACACCGGGGAGCCCGTGTGGTGGGCAGCTGTGCTCCAGTCTGAGCGTGACTCTAGGCAGACCATTTCACCCTCTGTGCCTCACTGACTTCACCGGTGCCATGGCGACTGCAGTGCCTCTCTCCTGGGGTGAGGAGCAAGTCAGCTGGGTGCACGTGGAGGGTTGAGAACAGTGCCTGTCACCTGGGAACCACCTGCTCATTGTGGGAGCTGTCATCATCATCAACACGCTCCCAGGGCTGTTTAAAGGGCAATGGTTTGATTCACTTATATTCAGAACCATTAACAAGCCAGGCAGTTGCTTTTAATTTGCTCAACTATTTTTAATATCACTCACAACTCATCCTATTCAAGACGAGTATTCTGTAGAGAGAGTTTTCCAAGCCCAAATTTAACTCACTGATTTCAAGTAATACTCATATAGACCCTTGGAGTTCATTGTAAAATGATTTGACCTGTAAAAATCATATGTGGAGGGAGCAGCAAATTCAAGGCCCCGGACGGAGTCTTCAATTACTTTGGGAATGAAACGGGAAAGGGCTGCTCTGCTGTGCACACTCGCTCAGTCATTTTGGCTCTGATTCTTCTGACATCACATCCATCCTCTTCACTCACTTCTGCTCTGTGAGGAATTGCTTTTTCTTTCTTTCCGTCTGTGTAGTAACACCTTTTGAAATGTCAGAATCTCCTACCGTCACACTGCGGCACGTCGCTACCGTTGTACTAACATGTTTACCGTTCCTCGCCCGGCTTCAGCGCAGGCTCGCCAAGTTGATGTTGAGTACAGGCGGCTCTAGTTTGAATTCCAAATCCTTTTCTCCTTGTGGGTAAATGTCTCCTATGCAAAACATGAAAACCATGCTTGTGATTGAATTTGCGGCTAAGTCTGCACTTAGCTGCTGCTCTCATTGTTTTGATCCAATCCCTGTCTGTGAGCACTTTCGAGGTGCAAGGCACCGTTGCTTTCGGGGCCTTTATCAGATTACTTTGTTTTCTTCTTGTATTGTTATTATTATTACTACTATTACTTTTGGATATAATGTATATGGCAAATAAATGTAAACAGTACCCAAAAAATTGAGAGTGAAAATCAAGTCATTCCCTCCCCTGCCTTCTCTGAATGCGACGTTCTGTCAGGATGCAGTGGTCCTTGTCACCAGTCTCTTAAGAGCATGTCCTCTTAGGGTATCCCCTGCCTATAAAGCAAATGTGCACATGTACAGGTCCTCTTGCTTCTTTAATTGAAGCATTTGTCTGTTTGATACACAAACGGTGGCTTGTTATGCATGCTGTCCTGTGCTTTGCTTTTGTTCACTTCATGTGTTTGGGGGATAGTTTCTTATCTGTTGAATAAGCCTTGTGTTTAAAGGGCTGCCTCGTATTCCACTGTCTGTATGTACAGTAAATTATTGAGTCATTCCTTCATTGGTGGGATGTACATTTTGTTCAGTATTTTACTACAAACAGGGCTATTATAAATACATTCTGGAAAATACAAGTTTATGTACAGGTACCAGTGTATCTTTTAGAGAAATTCCCATAAGTGGAATTTGCATTTTTATTTGCTAGATAATGTCAAAATTGACCTTTAAAGGAGTTATACCAATTTGCACTCTCACCAACATTGTACGAGAGTTCCTATTTGCCCATGCCCTTATCCACACTATCAGCTGTTTAATTTTGCTCATTTGACAGGGGAAAAATACTGTATTATAGTTTCAATTTGAATTTCTCCTAGGAGTAAAGTTGAACATCTTTTCATATGTGTAAAAGCCATATTTTGAATTATTTCCATAAATTAACTTCTTATGTCTGCCTCCATTTTTCTGTTTGAGTTTTCTTTTATGTTTTTATTTTTAGTTGAATTATAGACCTTCCTTATAAGATAGGGAAATTGGCCTTTCTCTTATGTGTAGGGTAATTTTTCCCCACATTGTTATTTGACTCTTGATTTTGTTTGGGTATTATTTTTTTATTTTGAAATTTTTAATTTTTTTTAATTGATTTTTTTACAGAGAGGAAGGGAGAGGGATAGAGAGTTAGAAACATAGATGAGAGGGATGTTCTGCACGCCCCCTACTGGGGATGTGCCTGCAACCAAGGTACATGCCCTTGACCCGAATCGAACCTGGGACCCTTCAGTCTGCAGGCCGACGCTCTATCCACTGAGCCAAACCGGCTAGGGCGAAATTTTAAATTTTTATGTGATAAAATTTATCGGTGTTTTATAGTTTCTGAGTTTTATGTCATCTATAAAAAGGCCAACTTAATTCCAACTTAATTTTTTCTAAAATTTTTTCTAAAATGACCTTTGAATAATCCATTCTTTCCCTGATATAAAATGCTCCTTATTTCCTAAATTTCTCCATGTATTTGAGTCTACTCTGGACCCAATTTGCTGTTGTAAATCTCTATATATCAGTGTCAATTTTTCAAAACTACTGTAGATTTAAATTGTTTAAATATCTGATGTTTTTCAGAAATGTTTTGGTTATTCTTAAACATTTTTTAATATGAACTTGAAATCAGCTTGTTTGGTGTCATTTATTATTTTATATGTGCATATAAATGCCCATATGCATTTTTATTAAGATTGCATTACATTTATGGATTGATTAGGAAGAATTCGCTTACATATAATATTATCCAAGAACAAGATACATCTTTCCATTTATTCAGGTTTTATTTTATGCTCCTCGGAGGTATTTTAAAATTCTCATTATGTAGATTTTATACATTTCTGTTACGTTTATCTTTTTTGTTGCTATTATAACTGATTTTTTTCTCCTTTGGATTTCCTCATTTTCTGTTAAAAGCAGTTTATTTATATATATGTATATATTAATTTTGCATTCAGCTAGTTGACTTGTCTTTTTTGTAATAGAGCTTCAAGTGATTTTTTTTTAGGATAAAATATTTGCTGATAATGACAGTTTTACTTCCTACTTTCCAGATTTTTAGACATTCTTTCTCTTGTCTGATTGCATGGGCCAGAGCCTCTAGAACAGTGTTCCATGATAATGAAGGAGGTGGGCACTCTTGTCCTTTTTCTTAATCTTTACCTGAGGGTATGTTTTTACTGATTTTCATAGAGGAAGGGAGAGAGAAACATCGATTGGTTACCTCCCATATGCACCTTGATGGGCGCAAACTTGCAGCCTTTGTGTGTACAGGATGATGCTCCAGCCGGCCGGCCGCCAGGGCTTGTCCCTGTTCTTGGCCGAGACGGCTAGTGATGTGTGACCAGTGGCCACTCTTAGGTCCTGGTGTCTGGCGCTTAGGACCTTCATTCAGAGCATTTCTTTCCTTCTCTGTCCCCAGCGCGGTGACGGCCCCTACGCGCTGGTGCTGGTGCCGACGAGAGAGGTAAGCGGTCTCACGTGCGGATGAGTGTTGTCAGTGACGTCCTGTTGGATTTGTAAGCGGAGTCACCGTTTTCCTCTCCACCGCGCCAACCTTAACTTGAGGCCGTGTTTGGCTACAGATCACTTCACATTGCCCTTTCCTTTGTTCGGAGACCAACCTCTGGTCCTCAACCAGAGAAATTCAGCTTCTCTGAAAAATCACATTTCCTTGTCATCTAAACACTGATCACACTATAAATTTCTGTCCTTTTAAAAGAAACTTAAATAATCTCATTTTTGTACACCCCCAACTTCATTAAAAAATAAAAGCAATCAGCCCTGAAAATGAACTTTAAAAAAAAAAAAAAAGAGCAAGCTACCGTGCCAACAAATGTTCCTAAAAGTTAAGCTTCCTGGTATTTGTCGTCTTCCTTGGTGGAAATCTCTTTTGTCTGGTATATTTTATTTGCCTGGGAGGCAATTTCCGATGAAGGTATATTTTCTCTGTCAGATGTAACCGTTTCCCTGCAGAGACTTGCTCATGGCGATGGAGGGTCCACTCCCCTCACATCCTGCAGAGCCCAGTCCGCTCCGTCCAATGGAGGAGCGGGCGTGAGGCTATTTAAATTTTGACCACAGCGAACTGGCTGTTTCCTAGGACGCTTCGTGAATCCTGAACACGTGGGAACTCTCTCTTTGGGCAAAGGGATTATGGGCAGGTTTTATGGAACCTCATTCATTATCATTCGATGCCGCAGGGCTTGTTGGTTTTCTTTCCTTTATACATCTCTGGGTCCTCAGCTGCTGGCCCTGGCATGTTCCTGGATACAGTCACATCACCCTTACAGCCCCGAAGGCCAGGCTGCGGCCTCACTGCGTGTGCTTACACCTCTTTCTAAGGAGCCGAGTCCAGGTCGGCGCCTTCCCTTTCCCTTGTGCTGCGCTGTGCGCTCTGGGGATTAGAGCCAGCAGAGGGAGCACGCGGCACTGTCTGTCCAGCCAAGAAATAGATGTGCTGTGTCTGCCCACCCTGCAAACTGACAGCTCTCACAGTCAGTCTCACACAAGGTATATGTTTCCAGTCGATTCTGTGCTAGGATTAATTTTTTTCTTGAATCATAACTTGAAGTCCAAGTTTGGATACGAATCACTCTACTGGTACATCGTCTAAATTTCTCAAAAAGGAAGAAGATGACTTGCTCATTATAACTTCTTAATATTTACAGCTGGCGCTACAAAGCTTTGACACTTTCCAGAAACTGCTCAAGGTAAGGCACGCCGGGACTTCAGCTTTACCTTTTTTTCTTGACTTTTTGAGGAAAGAGAAATATGCCGCAGCCTTTGCTTTGTCCTCAGAGAGCTCGCAGTTAGTCTCTTCCCTCCGCCGGATGTCTGCTCCGCCCAGGAACAGCGTGGAGGCTTCCACTGGTCTAATCCTCACTAACGACCTGCTTTTAGCTGAGCAAGAGTACTAGTGTTTCCTGGAGCTTAAAGTTCTGTCATTTATCATAGGCACTAGCAAGCCACAGACATTCACAGGTATCGCAACCTTGAGATGGTCCAGTGCAAAGCCACTTGAGAGGCTGCACGTGGGTTTGTTTAAGAACGAGAGAGGCTCCAAGGCCAAGCCGGCCAGCCACCCAATTTGGCCGAGAATTGCCCTGTCCGTCCTTCATCGGGGTGGGGGGTTGTGCCTATGTTTCATTTTAGCCCCAAAGATATCACACACCTCACTGAGATGTGTGTTTCATTCAGGCTCCATGGAGCAAGGCAGGGAATCACTGGAATCATTGCCAGAGCTCCCGTTTCTGTTTGTGTTGGGAGGAGGTCACAGCCTTAAATCCGGCTGTTGCTGACAGTGACCTGGGAGGGCAGTGCTAACAGTCCCGTCTACACAGTAACACCTCTTACCTGCAAAGCCCGACCCCCCTCCCAATTCCTTTTTAAAATTTTTATTGATTTCAGAGAGAAAGGGAGAGGGAACGAGATAGAAACATCAATGGTGAAAGAGAATCACTGATCAGCTGCCTCTTGCACACCCCTACTGGGGGTCAAGCCCGCAACCTGGGCATGTGCCCTAAACTGGAATTGAACCCGGGACCCTTCAGTCCACAGGCCGACGCTCTATCCACTGAGCAAACTGGCTAGGGCCCTTACTATTATTTTTTAATAGATTTTTTATTGACTTCAAAGAGAAAAGGGGAAAGGGAAAATCATTGATAGTTTGCCTCCTGCCCCCTACTGGGAATCGAGCCCGCAACCTGGGCTTGTGCTCTGACCAGGAATTGAACACTGACCTCCTGGTTCATGTCAATGCTCAACCACTGAGCCACACGGGCTGGGCCCCCTCCCGATGCCTTTGAGGAGAAGGAGGATAGACCTGTCTCTGTTTGTAGGAAACGGGCTATGCATTGATTCTGGTCTGATGTCTTTCTGTAGCCATTTACCTGGATTGTGCCTGGAGTGTTAATGGGAGGAGAGAAGAGAAAGTCTGAAAAAGCCAGGTAGGGGAGGTTTAATTCCTTTTTTAATCTGTCTGTTCTGCCTTCCTATTCAGTAAGACTCAGTCCTTCTAAACCTGGCCCCATGTGCAGGGAAAGACGGAGTCAGCAGGGAGCAGTCACCTTTAGACAGGGCTGTTTTTAAGATAGTCATGAACCTGTGGGGTTCCCTTCTGATCTGGTCATGACCTTCTTCTTTTTTTAATGTTACATGCAGTAAACATTAGTATTTCAAGAAAATGATTTTAAATATAATAATGTTACATGTGATCATGACCTTCTTAACTCCACCCACCCGGTCCCCGCATTCCCCCTTATTCAGTGCACCTCAGTGACAGTCTGTGTGGGTACATTGGAAGTTTGGGTGTTTTTTGTTTGTTTGTTTTTTATAAAACAAGATCATAAGCTTACATACTGCTTTGCACCTTGCTTATTACACCCCAAAACATTGATTCCTAATTCTGTGTTAGAACTGGTCATTATGTCAGTAGAAAATGGTTGGGACAAGTAAATTCCAAATTGTCTGCATTCTTTAAAAACAACTTTTATTGTATTTTAGGGTAGTGCTTAGTAGTAACACCCAACTATGTGTGTGGCCTATTCCTGAGGAGTAAATATGTGGAAATCTAAAAATATTGGCGAGGCTTGCTTTCAGCTGTGAGTAACAGTGGCAGCGAACAGCAAACAGCGGTGCCACCAGCGCAGTGGAAGGTGTGTTTTTCTTTCACAAATAGTTAAGCCTGACGGCAGCTCGGCTGAGACCGACATGTGCTCCAGTGTTGGGACTCAGGCTCCTCCTCTTTTTGTGCCATGACATGAGGCTTCCATTTCCAAGATCACCTCACAGTAGCGATCCTGCCCTCACAGCTAAGTGCTACAGCAGGAGCAAGATCATCAGACCCTCCCTCTACAGGGGCTCGTGGCGTTTGCGTCTCTCTGTCCTCCTGTCTTGTTCTAGAGCGTAGGCTGGGATCATGCTTACCTGCAGGGGAAGCTAGAAAACATACTCAGCTAGAAACTGGAGGCTTTTATTACCAGGCTAATGGGTGAAGGATGTTTGGGGAGTCATAAATTAGATTTATTCTACCTAGTCTATGGGGGCAGAGCTAGGCCTGTTACATGGAAGTCGCAGCAAAGGTTCAGTATAAGAAAACATTCTGGGATAACTGATTCAGCTATGAGGTTCCCTGGCAAAGAAGCCTCGGGAACAGGCTAGACAACCATGTGTCTGGAATGTGCTAGAAGGGACCCATGGACAGGTAAAAGGCATCGGATTACATAGTCAAGATTCCTTTCAAAGTTAAGGTTTTATGATTTTAATGTAATTGCAGATCTTAACAATTCTGTCCTATAGGAGAGAAACTTCAGAGAAAAATGAAAACTCTGATCTTTGTATCCACTTGTCATCACGTTTGTCATGATTCAAGCTGTGGCACATGCTGCTAGACACGGATCTGTCGCCTTCGCCTTTTTCCTGTGTCTTCCACTGATACAGCCCAGTGTGATTTACTGTCTCTTGTGGTTTGTAATTTTCAACAGGCTCCGCAAAGGAATCAATATCCTCATCTCCACTCCTGGACGTCTGGTGGATCATATAAAATCCACAAAGAACATTCATTTCAACCGCATCCGCTGGCTGGTTCTGGATGAAGCCGACAGGTGAGGCTGATCTGGAAGCAGGAAAGGCACGGGGAAGGCTGTGTCTGTCCATCTGACTGCAGCCTGGGTTACATGCCGTCTGCATTAGATTTAACTTTCTCCTCCTGAAACCGCAGAATCTTGGATCTGGGCTTCGAAAAGACTATCACGGTGATACTCAACGCGATCAACGCAGAGTGCCAGGAACGACAGAACGTCTTGCTGTCGGCCACTCTCACGGAAGGTGAGCGAAGAGAATGGATGCCGCTGCCAGGGGCCTGTGTGCTGGTGCTGGCCCTCAGCCTCAGGCCGGGGAGGAGTCTCAGGGCGCCCCCGGGGCACGGGGAGAGGCCAGCAGTTGGGACCGTGCTGCAGGGGCTCCTGCAGGTGGGGAGGACGGGGAAGGCTGGCGGCCACCACCTATGCCTGCATGAGCCTTTCACTGCGGCCATGACCCTCGGAGGGCAGGCCTCTGGTCCGGACAAGGACGGCCTCTCACCACGCGCATTGTTACTGCGATCAGCCTGCCTTTCTCCTGAAGAGGCGATGGACCTAAAAGTACTCCTGTCCTTTAAGCTTGTTTCTGTTTTTCATCCTCATGAGATGGAGCTTCTTAGCTGCCTTTCGTAGATGGGACACTGTGCGTGGCCAAGCGGCAGCGCTCTGCACCGACCCCGCAGCAGGCCCTGTCTCGGCGACAGGACAGCTTCTGTGTCTGGTGTCTGCTTCACTCGGCACACCAGCTGCCACCAGTACGCCTCATCAGCACTTCTGAGTGTATTCCCGAGAACATTAATTTTCAGAGATAATCCATGGAAAAGGGATTCTGTGCTCAAAAAGTTTGGGAAATGCCACACATGACCTCCTCTTGGAGACGCGTGGTGCGCCTTCACACAGTAAAGGTCCTGAGAAGGCCTGCAAAACCTACGGAAGAATTTGTGGGACCTTTTTATCCAGGTTTTCATAACTTGATCACAGAACCCTTTGGGGGATGGGGGGCAGACCCCTGTTAATGTCCCTTTCAGTGGTTTCCCACAGGTGCGAGCTTAGAAAGGCTGGTGTGAGGGGTTGTTGGGCTGTGGGAAGAAATCCGGGGGTCCACCCACCAGATGGACAATTGGGCAGATCAGCACGGCCCTTGGTGAAACCCGCCAGCAGTTGCCCAGTTGCCTGAATGTGCGGTGTGCCGGGCGTGCATAGGGACCAGTTCCACAGCGTGTGCTGTCCCCTGTTTTGACCTTTTCACTTTCTCCCAGGTGTGACACGGCTCGCTGACATCAGTTTACACAACCCAGTCAGCATTTCTGTCCTGGAGAATAGCTTCGGTCAGCCTTACCTGACAGATGAAGAGTCTTCTGACGACTCTGACTCACTAAGTGACGACGACTATGATGATGACGACGACGATGACGATGATGATGATGATGATGAGCTGGACGGCTTTGCAATTCCGGAGGGTCTTGAGCAGTACGTGGTCTTGGTTCCCAGCAAGCTGAGGCTGGTCTGCCTGGCAGCCTTCATCCTGCAGAAGTGCAAGGTAGGACGGGCCCGGTCAGCTCCATCGCGGGGAGGCCTGTGTCGCTTGTATCCGGCATTGCTGGCAGCGGGTTGAGATGCGGTTTTCTGGCCTAACTGCTGGCGGATGTAGTGTTCTAGGATTGTGGGGAAGCTCGGAGGTCAGTGATAGCAGTTATGTTCAACCTGAAATCTGCCCTAAGTATCTTTCCTGGGACTGATGTTGGGAACAGCAGAGGTGGCAGGAGCATGCTGGGTGTGAGACAGCTAGGGGCCTGTGCTTGCGTTTTTAAAAGACACCCGGTATTTCTGTATTTATTGCTAGTTTCGGCAGCACTTTCTCTGGGACATGGGGAAGCAGTAGGTGGAAGGCTTAAGAGTGAAGCTTCTAGATGCACTGCACGTGGCGTGTGTGCTGAGGCCTGAGAGGACGAAGAACAGCGCTGATGTGCAGCCTCACCCTGAAGCATGCTCTGCTCAGGTGTGGGAGTGTGATCAAGGTCATGGCTGTCAGCTCCCTCTCCTGCAGTCTGGGAGCATGGAGCATCCGTGTTAATTTTGCAAGTAACTCCAAGCCGTCTGTCATCTCTTTCCAAACAGGGCCAGTGTGACTGTATTTTAGAAAGATACCCTTTGTAGTGTCACCTCATAACCCTGTGGTGGTTTCCCCTCTGTGTCCATGTAGTTTGAAACTGACCAGAAGCTGATCGTCTTTTTCTCGAGTTGCGAGCTGGTGGAGTTCCACTACCACCTCTTCTTCCAGACCCTGCTGGGCGGCGCGGCGTCAGGGCAGTTACCATCTGGCGGCCCGCGATTAACATTCCTGCGGCTGCATGGCAACATGGACCAGGAGGTGAGCAAGCCCGGGGCCCATCCAACTGATCGCGCCCTCCAGGGTCAGCACTGGCTCTCGCTGGGCTTGGGCAGGTGTCCCCTGAGGAGGGTGGCACACGGGAACTGGATGCGGCCGCCCTGCCCGTGATGTGGGCGAGCGGAGCCTATTGTTCCGCCTGCCTGCTCTGGAGCTGGGCTCGTCCACCTGAGAGCTCGCAGGCCCTTGGCCTGCATCTACCTCAACCAGCTGTTAAGGCAACAGAGCACCACTAAGTAGCTGGCACTAGGGAAGGGTTTTGCCTTTTTAGTACCCAGTGTGTAATTAGGGCTTGATGTCTTCAAATTAAGAGCATTAATGGAGCTAAATTGTGGCTCCCATATGGTACTGCTGAGCGTGACTGCTGTCGTTGTCAACAAGATGCAGCGCTCTCTCAGCACTTCGGCTTGCGAGAGGGTCTGTGTGTCTCGCTCTGCCTCGGCTCTGAGTAACGTTTTTGTTCAGGAAGAAGAGTAGAACGTTTGTCTTGTTTTAGGTTCTAAGCTGCAAAACTCAGTCCATGGAGAGTTGGGGCGGAGCGTGGAGTGGGGTGAAGTCACTAACTCGTGCAGGGAGGGACGCACAGGGCCTGAGATGGGAGCCATCTTGTCCTGGAGGCTGGTACCAGGCAGCTCCGAAAGGAGGAGGAGTGAAGGAGGGCCCCAAATGAGGGTGCGCTGGGACTAGAACCACACTGAAAAGTGGTAACATTCTTAGAGTATAAGAGACCTTAAAGGTCATCAAGGCCATTTCCCCTCTTGTTTTTGCTTTAATAATTCAGGAAATGGAGCTTCAAAAAAGTGAATTTGCTCAAGGTCACTCAAGGACACAACTTCTTATTTGCCACAAGATAGCATAGTATTTCCTGACTGTCTCAGCTTTTGTGAATCTTATAAGCTCTTGCTTTTTACCTTGTGGATCCCTGAGTCAATCGAATTTGTTGATTTCATAATGCAATACCATTTATGGTGTTTCTCTCTCTCTCTTTTTTTTTTTTTTTTTAAATTAGTTTCCTAGTCCTCTGGGTCTGTTTCACCAGAGGCATGCTGCAGGGGAGTCTGAGGTGACGGAGGAGCTGGCTGTGGACTCGGAAGGATCTGGGAATTTGAGCAGATCACACAGAGTCAGATTAGTTCAGTCTCTGGTTGTAATGCCAGCTGTGTGCCCTGGAGGCAGACTCCTGGTTCTAGTCCTGGCCCTGCTGTTCACTGGCTGTGTGACCTCAGGACACTCTCTCTGTGCCTCAGTTTCCATGTCTCTAAAATGGAGCCAATAGTCGTATTTACTTCATGTGCTTGAGACAGTTCATTGAGTTAATGCAGATAAAAGTGCTTAGCACAGGCTTGGCTCATAGTCAGTGCTCAGTAAATGTTAAGGGCCATTATTATTGTTATTTCTCCTTCAGGAATAGTTCCGCTCTTCAGTTTAGTAATTGTTAATATTTTACTTATATTGTTTTATTAAGTAGCCTTCACAGCCTACCCATGAGTAGAGGATGGGAGGGAGTATCTGTATTTTATCTGATGAATACTGAGGTTAAGTGTCTTACCCCAGACTGAGCTAAAACAGCCCCAAGCACATATTCCTGGCCACTGTTCCACATGACCTGTGGTCTCCCTAAATGATTGTCATGACCCCAACCAAGTTTACGGGCATTGGAGAGAAGTGAAGTTTGAAGTTGCTGCCTGGTGGTTGTGATGAAAGCTCAGGAATTAGGTTTCCTCCTCTCCCCAGACCTGGATCCATCCGCATGGGCTTTCACGTGTGTCCCTGCTTTCAGGAACTGTTCTGATTTGCCTGGACACCACAGCCGTTAAATGGTCCCTTATAAAGACTGCGCAGCAAACCGGACCAACGCAGGCGTCCTCGGGAGGGTCTGAGCTCAGCTCCGGACCAGCTCCCTGGGTCCACGTGCGGTCAGCCCTGCACTGTGTGTGGGTGTCCTTGGCAAGTTCCTCAGCCCCCGAGCCTCAGTTTCTCTGCCTGGAAAGGGGTGGTAATGGTACCTGCTCGGAGGGCTGTGGGGATTGGATTCGTGCAGACGTGTAAAGCGTAGGCCAGCGTTTGGTACGTGGCTGCGCTCAGTGCACGCTGGTTGTCCGTGTCCACTGTCCTAAGCGAGGGGTCCCTGGGGGGGTCCCACTTCTGCGACAACACGTGTATGTGAAAGACGGCGGTGAGGTTCCCCTCGGAGACAGGGCTGCGCCTAAGTGGAGGGAGAGACATCCTTTTTTCCAAAATTGTAGTAATTTGGTCACTTACCTCTTTTGTGGCTGACAGGTGGGCATGGCCACGTGTCAGCTGCTTGCGCCACTGGCTTTGCAAGTTCACAGGAAAGCCTTTAGGAACTCACCCAAAGGGAACAGTGATGTGCACAGGGCTTGCCAATAAAGATTTTATCACAGATTATAATGGAGAACAGTCGGCCACAGCCTCAGGGCCAACAATGGGGCATTGGCCAGGTAAATGGTGGTACACCCACCCTGCTGGTTGCTAACAGTGTCGTCACGAGAGAGAGGGTGTGGTTTGGAAAGATGTTCATGTCCTGTTGGTTTCTGATAAGAGTGTGTTGCTAGTAGAGGTCGTGTGGCCATCTTTCCAGGGCCCCTTCTTGGTGATGCTTTGCACAGGCCCGGGGCACGGGGTTGCCAGTGGTGGTGGTGTGCTTTGAGCGGTGGGAAATTGCGTTTTCTTCCTTCGTCTTACAGTTAAAATATATGGGGTGTATATTTTTTTGACCTTTTTTAAAAAAATCAGTCGTTAACAAAATTCCCCTGCAGGAAAGGTGGGTTGTTCATCATTCCTCTCGCCCACCTGCAGGAAAGTGTGTCCCTGTGGACTGTCTCTGCTCCGGGGGGCCGATCTGGAGGATGGGCCCGCCTGGCGCTGCCCTCCTGACACGGCCCAGAGTGCAGTCCTGGGCCTGTTAGATGTGAGCACTCGTTGCTTCCCTTCCTCCAAAGCCTGTCTGTTCTGGGCCTGAATGCAGTCCCAGCGGACGGAGACCGGGAGCACGGGCACCTGCTCGTGGATTGACTCAGCGCTGAGGCTTCCCTTGTCTTTGCAGGAGAGAACAGCAGTGTTCCGCGAGTTTGCACAGGCTGGCCCTGGCGTCCTCTTCTGCACGGTACGTAATAACTGCACTCCAGTGAAAGGAGCATTTCTGCAATTGGGGGTTGCAGTTTTTCTCTCTCGATGATTTGCCTTGCAGCTGCCCCACGGACAGCGGGAATCCCAGGGCTCTTGGTGTGGCCGGTCCCTTGGCACCTCTGGTTTGTCACCTGACTTAGTCACAGGTAGCCGCTGCCACTGTGCAGAAGACTCAGCTATTTGCTCACTAATAGTGGCAGCTGTTGGTCTGAAAACGTGTGAATCTTGCTGATTTCTATCCACTAAAAACTTGTAAATTACAGCTATCGGGAGTAATTAGAGCTGAGAGTCTTTCCACAACAAAATCACTCTACGCACCTTGCTCACCTCCTTCCAGGAGCAGCTGCCGTGGGCAGTGTCTGCTGGTGTCTGTCACTTGCCCTACAGTGTGCAGGCAGTTCCCTCGCCCCGCGCTGCCACCCTGGAGGCTGCCTCCAGCCCAGCGCTGGCCCTTTGAATGCACATCTCCGGCTCTTTCAAGATGGAAAGTCCCGCCTTCGACGGCCCTTCTCTGGGGATGCATTTCACCGGGGCTTTGCTCGCTCCCAAGATTAAAATCCCTCCCTACTTGTGCCATCGTGGGTGATGCAGCTTAATCCCTGATGATTTGAGAAATCCCTGTCCACGCAGCAGGGAACCGGCACTGTAAATGGAGTAACCCGGTGATGACGTGCTGTTCAGCAGCAGACGAGTAGCTCTTTGACCACCTGCTAGGCCTCTAATGAATTCCTCTTTAAGGAACTCCTGCTCCGTGTTCAGTGTGACTTAGCGGTGGCTTTCTCCCTGAACTGCGAGTGTATGGGTGAGTGCTCCTGTCTTTCTTGTGTAAGGTCATATAGGAGACGGCCTGCCAGCCAGCAGTGTGCCGATCCTCACGTGTGGCCGCCTGGCTGTGCCGAGCGTGGTTGGTCAGACGGAGAACAGTTACTGGGAGTGCTGGCCTCGGAGGTCTGAGTCCGACCCAGCAGCCCTCGCCTCTAGGAGCCCGTCCACAAGTCGGGTGCTGGTGTTCCCTCTCTTCAAAGGCCGGGCCAACACTGCAGACGAGTCCAGATAATCTATTTGATAAATTTGTCAAAAGTTCTCGTGTCCACTAGTACCTTCTGGGGCTGGACCCCTTCCCGTCTCCTCTGTCCCCATTTCCCGCTTGTTCCTTACCCTCAGCCAAGTCGGCCCTTCTCTCACGTCCTCGAATGTGTCATTCTCGCTTTCCCTGGGGACTGGCCCCAGCCAGCAGAGCACCCCCCTCCGCTGGGCAAGTCACCTGTGCTGCTCGCCTCCACCTTCGCATTTTTTTGCTTGAAGTCCGCTGTTATGTCTGCAGTTCTTAATTCCCTCCCCCCGGGGGAGTCCCGCTGCCAGGAGGCTCCGAGACAAAGGAGCACGGCCGCAGGGCCCACGAGGTCCGTCCACCGCCCAAGTGCATGGAGGCGCTCGGTTTTCTGTGGGGCCTATTTTTTAGGTGAAGTTTCTCTTTTCCACTTTATTTCATTGTGTTAATGGCAAAATCCTTGGGAGACTGTTGGCTGTTTACTCAGTTACGCTAACTCATGTTGCCAGTTTTTTGGCGGCTCCAGCCAAGATCTCTCGCCTCTGACAGCTTCTGCGCTCTCTCCTTCCTCCTCTGTTTGCGCAGCCCAATCTGTCACCCGGACAACGGGGGCCTGTACCCCGCTGATGGCTCCCACACACGGCAGTAATGACTTTTGGCAGGCCGGGGCGGCGCAGAGGCGAGCTCGCTGCGTCCCTTCCTCAGAGCGCTGGCGGCCCCTCTCCCTGTTAGTAAAAGCACTTTGTGAGGATCTTGGGTAAATAAATGAGTCATTTTAATCCAACTGACAGGCTGGCACCTGAGCAAGCTGCCTTCCATCTGTGCTCCTCCGTCTCGTGGAGGCGGCCGGTCGTCAAGCTGGGCCCTCCCGGCCTCACCGCCGAGTGTCTTTCAGAGCTGACTTTAGCGGTTCTTCTGCCCTAGTTAGGTTCCAGCAGCACAGGGGCTGGGCCCGAGTTCTGACGGGGGTGCTGAGGCTGAGGCCTCTGCTGAGTCCTCAGCAGGTCAGCTTCCTGGCGCCCCAGTGCCCGCTGATGCCATTGCAGGATCGGGGAGCAGGGTCCTGCCTCTGTCCCCTGCCCCAGGGGGAGGGTGTGAGCGGGGAAGAGAGCAGGGAGGCCTGGTCACCACCATCCCAGTTCTTCCTTCAGCAGGAAGTGACATTAGATTGCTGCTCAGTGTTGATATGCACGGCCTCATTTGATCTTCAGTCACCTCTGGAGATAAATAGGGTGGATCCTACAGCCATTGTTAGGCGTGTGAACTGAGGCTCGGGGCTCAGTTGACTCGCCCAGATCGAATGGCTGCTGAAGTCCGTCCTCCGTTCCTGGAGCAGGGAGAGTACTTTCTCCTGCTCTCTGTGGCCGCCATGTCCAGAATGGAAAGCCATGTTTAAAGACGTAGCTGATCAAGGCTGAGTGGTGGTTGACTGTTGGTGAGGTTTCTCCACCCCAACACAAGAAGTGGGACACAGGGAGGACTGTCTGAGCTGGTGTCTTGAGCCAGGCCACCGGGTGGGAGGCAGAACCTTGACCGGTCGGATGAGAGGCTGTGGTCTGCAGTCGCTCCTAACTCACCGCTTCAGCGCATGTGCACTCCGTGACTTGTGTGAACGCCAGACGCTATGTTAGAGATTCTTGGTTGAATTTACTAAACTGACAAACATTACATTTTCTGCAAAGCCCTCCTGTCTGTCTGTCTCCAGCAGCCCCTTGTCTGCATGCACCCCCCCTACAGAGCACGTCAGTAACACGTTTCTTAACGACGCCATCAGCTGTGGTCAGTGCAGAAGGCAGTCCCGGGCCCCTTAGGGGAGCACTAGTTTTCTCAAAGGCATTGCTCGGGACGGGCCTGCAGGGGTGTGGGAGCTGCCTGCAGGCACCTTGTGGGCGCTCGGCACCCTTCGTACATTAAACCCTGCTTAACGCGTCAGAAAGGCAGCCTGGCGCCGCTGGGAGGAGAGCAGGGAGGGCTGACCAGCCTGTCCCGCCCCCGTGCTGGGCGAGGTGGATGTGGCACGGAGTCTCCCTCAGTCCCAGGCAGCGATCGTTTCAATGTGCTTCTTGCAGAAACTTGCATAGGATTATCATTTTTCAAAAAAGCCAACTATACATGTGATTCCTTAGTGGTACTTCAGAGAGGGGAGAGAGGAGGCTGCTCTTGCAAAGGATGCCAGTTCTCGAATGGGAGGAAGGTGTGCTGGACAGGAAGTCATCCCTCATAGTCATCAGGGTACAGACAGGCAGCACCCACAGAGGCGGAAGCACTGGGTGGAAGGATTTGGGAAACGGTCTCCCAGTTTCTTACTGATTAGAAAGGCGAAGGTGCCTTCAGGTGCAGAGGCTGTTGGCGCCCCTCCCTCAGGCGAGTGGACAGTCCTCACAAACAGGACGGACAGCAGAGGGACACACCACCCCCACCTCTGCTGCAGCTGGAGCAACATGAACCGGAACTCCTAGGACAGGGGTCCTCAAACTTTTTAAACAGGGGGCCAGTTCACTGTCCCTCAGACCGTTGGAGAGCCGGACTATAGTTTAAAAAAAACTATGAACAAATTCCTATGCACACTGCACATATCTTATTTTGAAGTAAAAAAACAAAACGGGAACAAATAGAATATTTGTATTTGCATGTGGCCCGCGGGCCGTAGTTTGAGGACACCTGTCCTAGGAGATAGTGTGACTCGGCACTGAGTGTCCAATGTAGAAGGATGTACTTTTACTTAGGAGGCGCATCTGAAGTATGTAGGGGTCCAGCGTCCTGGCGTCCAGGGACTTCCAGTGGTTCAGAGAAGCGTGTGTGTAGAGAGGGAAAGAGGAGGCGGGCGCCCCGGCCACCCTCATTGGCGCGTCCAGGTGAAGGCAAACAGGTGCTCGTTGTGCTACTCCAACTTCTCTGTGGGTGACATTTTTCTAAGTGAAAATCTGGGGGATCTATCCATCTATTGTTAAGAGGAAAATAAAACAAAAATGCAAAGAGAAAAGTGAAAATCACCCAACCCCTCCGCCTGGAGAGAAGTCAGTTGGCAGTTTGGGGGACTCTCCGGGTGCTGGTTCTCGGGGACCCGCTGAGCCATCTGTCCGTTCTTCCACCCAGTGCTGCTGCGTCTGGGTGTGGGTTGCTGACCTATTTTCCCTTGGATTTCTGGTGGAGGAAACCAGACCATGTGTCCCATGGATTTGCCCCGTCTCTCCTCATGGTGGCTACCTTGCCCCTCCCCCCATAGTTCCTCTAAACTAGCAGTTACGTCCAGACCCCTAGTGAGGCCCAGGTTTTGGGGGTTTGCTTTGGAGAATAGGTGACACTCCACGTGGCACCACAGCCAGTCATCTTACTTTGTAGTTTGCAGACATTTATTTACTCAGTCTCAGCGTCACATTCTGAAGGTCCCCTGACCGAGGTTCGCTTCCATCCTTCCTCTCCTCTCCCTTCCTCTCCAGGCAACTATTTCTCTAAGCTTTTGGGGTTTCCCCTTTATTATTTCTTTTAGAAATATGGGCAAATATACTTTATTTCCCTCATTTCTTACACAAAAGTATGTTATACACACTCGAAATGTACCCTAGTGAGTCTCCATGGGAACCCTCCCTCTCATGGCGGTGGAACCGCACGTAAGGGGCGGGTTTGCGGTATCGGGGTCACTGTCTCCTGCTAGACGTTGGGGTGTTTGCCAGGCCTGCAGCCACAAGCTGCCCACACAAACAGCCGTGTGCGTGAGAGGCCATTTGTATTTTTGCCAGCGTGTCCGCAGGATGGATTTTGAGACGTAAGATTGCTCTGGGTCAAAGGGCAAGTACATAGCAATTTTGCTGAATGTTACCAAGTTCCCCACCACAGCACAGGAAGGTGTGGCGCCTTCTCTGGGGTCGGAGCAGAGACTGTAACAGGGCCTTGGAATCAGAGTTGTTTTGAAGAGCCGCACGGGGGCTGGTGTGTAGGAAGTACCCAGGACGCGTTGGCGGGTGCTCTTGCTCCGACTGGCAGCGTGAAGATGGTGCCAGTGCAGATTGCTTGCTGGGGGCTGGAGGAGCCAGAACAGCTAGAGAGTGGAGTCCGCTTTGCAGGTGGCAACCAGCCGGAAAGAAAATCGGAGTCTCCATTGCTGTCATAGTTTCGCCTGTCTGGTCCCGTGTTCTGATTTAGACGACAGAGAGGCAGGCGTTGCCTGGGCCTTGCTGCTTGGAGGCTGCCGGCAAAGGCGCAGGAAATGCTTTGCGGCCACCTCCACGAGGGGTGCCTGGGTGACCTTCCAGAAGCCCGCCTCAGTGCTGGTTGTTCGCTCTGCTGGTGGGCGCGGGATGGGGCTGATAACCCAGGAATGCGTTCCTCATAGAGTGTTCCAGACAAAATGTAAAAGCGGTCAGACACGCTGGAAGTTTTCAGAATTCTTCCAAGGCACCACGGAGAACGACGCGTGTGAGGACCTGGGCCTCCCTACGGGGGACGGTCATGTGGGGAAGTGGCTGTGGCCACCTCACCAACGGGCTCCTCGCATTTACCCCGAGTCAGAACTTGGAACCACAGATGGACTGGTGGCTTCCTGAGGCCGTGTGCAGACGTGTGTGTGTGTGTGTGTGTGTGTGTGTGCGTGTGCGCGCGCGTGTGAGCGAGCGTGTGAGCCCTCTTCCTCTGCATGAGGTTATCAACGGATCTGTGACCCCCACATGGTTCAGAAACTCAGTCCTAAGCCGTCTTCTTTTCTGTTTTGAAGGATGTTGCAGCTCGAGGCTTAGATCTCCCTCAAGTCACATGGATTGTTCAGGTAATTTTTTAGTTGTTAAGGTGTGAGCTCGAGGCAGGAATATATGATCATGAGTAGATGTGCTGGCTTTAAGTAGAATAATTATTATTACCCTCCTGGGTGTTGCCCTGGTAACCAGGCAGCAACTGGCCGTATCTGCACAATTCTCCTGACATCTTTCCTTAACTCAGCCCACCTCACTCTGCAGCAAACAGCCAGCCTGCAATCGCGGGAGGGGGCCGCTCCCGGCTTCAGACTAATGCATGTCACACGCAAAGTTTCAGCAATTTGAGAATAACAGGAATTCCCCGGGCCCCTGGGAGGCCTCATGGTGTCCAGGAGGAGATGGCTCAGCTGTCCTGAGAGCCGTGTCCTGTACATTGACCTGCAGGGGGCAATTAAGTCCCTGACAGCATCTCACACAGACCGCGAGCCTTAGACACTTTGCCAGAGGGTATGGGCGTTAGCGCTAGGGCCTGGTGGTTTTAGTTTTGTTTTTTCTTTTCGTTAGTCTGCAGAATGGTATTTTCAAGCCCTTCTGAGTGCGGGCCAGGGGAGACATGCCCTGTTTACGTGAATCATGGTTTATTCACGTTCTGCTGCAGCCACACGCCTGCCACTGGTGGGGAATCTCTGCTCCCCGCAGGTGATCACTGTGACAAGAAGTGCCGTCTTCCTTCCCGTTGGCCTCCGAGCGAGTTAAAGCTGAGGAGGCGCGGGTGACTGGGATGTGTGCAAGACTGGACACAGAGTCGGCCATGTAGAGCCTTAGATTGTGAATATTGACTAGTGTGATCTGCCTTCTGACCTTTGATTCATGTAGCAGCAGAGGGCGAAAAGGGTCAGTTTTGATGATGGCAAAGTTAGACGACATGATGCTGTGCGCAGTTCATCCCGCTGCGTTCTAGGACCCCTTCCCTGAGTCAGGAACACTGTCCTCGGGGCAAGAGCAAGTCCCTGTGGGGAGGAAGCCGTGCTCCGCTGGGACTGAGGCTGCAGGCAGGTGCGGAGACCAGCTCCTGGGGCCCAGCCCCGAGCTGACCTCTGGTCCAGGTCATCGGCCCCTTGCTCTTTACCTGTCAGGCTCCTCACCTCCACTGCTTGTCTGCCAGGGAGTAAGCCAAGGTCATGTGGTCATCTGCAGAGGTTTCCCCACCTGCCCACGCTTTCACCTTGCACAGTCACCTCGGTGAAAAGATGCAAATAGGAAGCTGCAGGGACCTGTGGAGAGGTAAAATTAGAAAGGAGATACTGGGACGAGGAGACATCTCGTTTATCTGAAACTTGGCCACTGTTCACGTCGGCCTGTCAGAGCCTTGTTATTTCCAATGAAGCAGGAGTTTCAGGGTTGAGTGACTTCGCCTTGTGATTGTGTTAGGGTAACCATAGCACCAGGATTTAATTCCTGGGATACCTGGAGGCAGGTGAGGGGTATTGCACTTCCAATTAATGGCAGTCCCTTGATCTGTGAATGCCTTCATTTCTGTTGCCCTTTTTAGTACAACGCTCCGTCTTCAGCCGCGGAATACATCCACCGGATCGGGAGAACCGCCCGCATTGGCTGCCACGGGAGCAGCCTGCTCTTCTTGGCTCCTTCGGAGGCAGAATATGTCAGCTCGCTGGCTTCTCACAAAATCAAGTGAGTCAGAAACCCGAGCGGCTCCGGCTGATCTCACCTAATTAACTTTCTGTCGCTTCTTATAGCGGCTGGGCCTTGTAAGCTGACGAAGAGCCATTAACCCTTGTGATCCCTAAATGAGTCCCAGAATAGCCAGTGGCAACAGCCAAAACCCTTCATGCCGTCAGCACATGACAACTTCCATTGCGTTGCGAGACTAAGTCATAGGACGATCTGTCGCCTCCGTGTTTCATGCAAGGAGGCCCGTGTTTCGTTCTCTGACAGCCGGCTTCTTGTAGGCCGTTCTGTTCACAATTTTTATTTCTTGCAATTAATGTACCTTTAAAGTTGGTTTATCTTTGTTTTATTTTGTTTTGTTTTTAATCCTTACCTGAGGATATTTTTTTCCATTGCTTTTCAGAGAGAGTGGAAGGGAGGGAGAGAGAGAGAAACATCCATGTGAGAGAGGCACATCAATTGATTGCCTCCTGCTCACGCCCTGACCGAGGGCAGGGAGCAAACCTGAAACCCAGGTTTGTGCCCTTGACTGGGAATAAAACCCGAGACCCTTTGGTGTGTGGGCTGATGTTCTAACCATTTAGCAACCTTAGCCAAGGTGAAGATGGTTTATCTTTGGAAAAAACAACACTTTTTACTCATCACACAATTCCCCTTCCCTCAGGAAAACCAACCTGGAAGGAAGTGATTGGGTGGCCACTGGAGTGTGTGCACACGCGCAGGCAGCTCTGGCCCCCATCTTGTCAGGCCTGGGCAGGTGGCAGCACCTCCATGTCCCCTCCTGCAGCCCCGGTCCAGCCCTGGTCACGGCGAAGAGGACTCAGTGGCATGGGAGCTGCGCCAGGGGCTTCTGCCAGACCTGACCTCCCTGAGGAAAGGCGGAGAAAGCCGCAGGGAGAGTGGCGCTTCCTCTTGGCCAGGAGTTACAGTGCAAGCGGAAGGAATCCACGGGAGCCGGGAATTAATATTTTAGCATATTTTCCACACAGTCTCGGGCACCTGATGTAACAAAGTCTAATAATAGGCTTCTAAAGTTTTTACTCTGGTCCACGTTCCAGAACTTCTGCTCAGACATAGCACAGCGGTGCATCCCATGTCCTGGAGGCACCGGGAGAGCTGTGGCTGCCGAGGGTACCCTGAGAGCCACCAGGAGCCACCGGTGACCCCGGCGCGCAGCTGAGCATGGGGCCTCGCCTGCTGTTACTTGCCTTTGCCCAGGCCTGTGCTCTCTCTAAAGCATCCAGGAACACTGCAGGGCTCTCTCCTGGGAAGTCATTGCCCCCCACATCGTAACCTGCTCTGGGGGACCCCAGGTCACCCACTGGGAGAGATGGGTGCACAAGGTGGCCCCCCAGTACCTGCAGGGCTCTGCCCTCACCCTCTCGGCACTCTTTCGGGGTTGCTGGCGTGAGTGTTCATGGACTGCGGCTTATTCAGAAAAGGTGTCTGATCTCCTTGGGTGGGGCAGGCGGGGTCCACTCCCCGTGAGTCTGGTCAGTGTCGAGTGGGCTCATTTAATGTCTCTCATCCTGACAGTTTCCCAGTGAGTGGTGGTTTCGTTTGTGTCGGGAACACTTGCATACTTTACCTTACTTAGGAGAGAGCTCACGCTGGCCACTCACGTGTCACCAAGAGCTTCATCTTGGACGTGGAGAGGAAGTTCAGAAGGATGAGGACAGGGAATACCAAGAGAGGGAGGGAGTGTAGCCTTGTGGAGGGAGGAGACCAGCTGGTGTGAGAACATTCATTTAGGGGAAAGGCCTGTAGGGTCCAACCTCACTGGCTTCTGCCCCAAAAAGTCACCCATGGAAGTGCCTGTGCCCGAACCCCTGACTGCGTCTCGGGCTGGTGCGGGCTGGTGCGAGCCGCTCAGTAACGCTCAGACCCGGTCACGGTGCACGGCCAGGCGCCAGCGTCCCGTGTCCACGTGAGGAAGGGTGTGTTGTATGTTGGACATCTAATATAGACTGTTCTTTGACTTAATACAAAAAAATGAAATCTCATAAGAACTAATGGCAGAGTGCACTGTGGAAAGAAGCAGATGTGAACATTTTTGGAATCCAAAAGATATGCCTAAATATTTATTATTTATTTATTTTTAGGATTTTTATTAATTGATTTTTAGAGAGAGGAAGAGAGAGAGAAACACCGATTTGTTGTTCTATTTACTGATGCATTTGTTGGTTGCTTCTTGTATGTGCCCCGACCAGGGATCAAACCTGAAACCTTGGCGTATCGGGATGACGCTCTAACCAGCTGAGCTACCTGGCCAGGGTGGAACTCCTAAATATTTTTTAAAAATTTAAAGGAGGAGAATGTGTGTATGTTTTATGCTCAAGAACCCGAGAGCCAGGCAGCGGGATGCTGGGATGGCTGATGAATTGCGGAGAAGATTCGGGACGGCAGCAAGGCCCTCACGCACCTTGCTGCCTGCTTCACACTCCGCAGTTCCCTTTAGCAGACGGGACAAGAGACAGTGCCCTGCCCATGGCCGCCTCGTTCTAGACGCTGAGGACTTTGTTTCTAGTCCTTTGACTTCTTTGTACTTGCCAGCTCCTTCACTTGCCCCACTTTAATGAAAGGAGAAGTTTCTAATGAAAGTCGTCATTGGTTTATTAAAATGTAAGTGCTTCATCAAAACGTGTGTTTCTTAGATCAGGCATAAGACAGTTCCCTGAATTTATTTATTTACCTCCCTCCTCTTTGGTAAGGTGGGTGGTTCAGATCTGTTGATAGAACCATCAGTAAGCAGAGCAGATGCGCTTTGTTCCCCAGAAGCAGAGGTTTCTGAGGCTGGGAGGGCCCTCACACTGTAAGTCGCCCAGTGCACGCTCAGCTCCTGTTCCTGGAGGGTCAGTGGTCCAGCTTGTCATGCAGACCCGCACACCACGTCTCAGCGGGCCCTGGTGGGCGGGCCACGCTGCCGTGCACGGGGAAAGCTGGCCTGTGGCATGTTTAGCTCTTTGTGTCCCTGACTGTGAATGGCATTATTCCTTCTTTTCTGCCTGTTCAAGATTTGACCCCAAGTCCTTACGCTTCTTTTACTTTTGTATTCCTCCGTCATTTGTCCTCAAGAAAGAAAGGGATGAATAGAGGCAAGTCAGACAGTCAAAGGAAAAGATAGGATTGGGCTGTGTTTTCACCCCCCTTCAGACATCCAGGCATAAATAAGAGGCGAGGTCAAAGCCGTAACAGTCCCCTCGCATATGAAGAATAGATTTCCCAAGAAATCATGGGCATTCCCCCACTCCTTCCCTCCAGTAAGCACTCTGCCTTCCCGGCTGACTCGTGCTTTTGTGCAAAGATTTCCCGTATCCACGGGCCCGGAGCTGCAGCAGAGGAGGCTGCGGGCTGGGGCGTGCAGGGACGTGGTGACACATTTCAGGTAAATAGCTGTCGGAGACGTGACATTTTCATTCATAGCTTCGGCAGAGTAACCTTTAGGGGAAAGGGGGAGCGGTGCCTGGTCCCACATTAGAGCTTGCTGTTCGTGTTTTAATCTGCCGTTACATTTTTTAACAAACAACAACGTGTGAGAAAACCACTTATTTTTTTATGATCTGTTTTTCTGCCCCAGAACTCCCCCTTCCTTTTCCCTTCTCCCTGGGAAGCGTCAGCCGCTCCCGGTTCCTTGGTCTCTGATACGTGACGGCACGCACTTCCCACGGCTGTGCGGTGGCTCCACTGCAGGCAGGGGGGACGGCTGTCTGGGCTCCGTGGCTCTGGTCATGACCGATGCCCACATTCTGCTCTCGGCCGTTTGCACATAGCTCTGCATTCGCCAGAGAGCGCGCTCCTCCCCTTAGTGTTAAGGGACAGACATGAAGATCCTTCGGGCGGATTGGAAGAGAGTGGACAGCAGGTGCTGGCCCCTGTTAACCTTCACTGGGTGTTCACCCCAACAGTTAAGGATCTTAAGCTTGCCCCCGCCTTTTTATTAAATTCTAAACAAAAGGGACTATCTGAAATGTTTTTATGTCATCATCTCTTGCTCAAGTCAACATAATATATCAATAACCAGGCCTACTTATTTAGTATTTGAGATTTATTAAGAAACAACGACATTTGTCCTGACCAGGTAGCTCTTTTGGTCAGAGGGTCGTCCTGATATGCCAAGGTTGTAGGTTGGATCCCGGTCAGGGCACATACAAGAATCAACCAGTAAATGCATAAATAAGTGGAACAACAAATTGATGTTTCTATCTCTCTTTCTCCATCTCTAAAATCAGTATTAAGAAAGAAAGAGAGGTGACCCCTATAAAGAAAATTCTAAATGCAGCCCACTTAAAACTCACCCGGGAGGAAGGGACATATTGGGACTAGTCCCCCCGTTCCTTCCTCCCAGGTTCCTGGGGGTGAGGCCAGGCCCTCCCTGTGTGCTCCTTCTGCGTGACATCTGCCATGAGAAGGGCCGGTCCTGGGCGTCGGATCTGGGTGGTTGGGAGAGGAGTGTTTATTGTGCTCTTTCTCTTACAGCACTTCTGAGATGAAGATGGATGATATTCTGTCTGTTCTGACAAGGGATGATTCTTTCCAAGCTAGACGAGGTGGTGGCCAGGTGAGCTTTATTATTTATTGTTTGCTGCTAACAGATGTGACTCACTTCTCCACTTGGGGTAGCAGAGATTTTGCTGCGGATGATTGTTTCCTATCAAGTAAAGTGCCTATTTGAGGGCCAGCAACATCAGATGAGGCCAAATCTGATTGTGTCTTTTCTCTCCGTTGCTTCTGGGTGTTTGCTGGTCTCACCCAGTGAATGGGCCAGTGTCCGTCCTGGAAGTCCCGGCAGGCAGGCTTCCCGGCCCAGGCCACTCCTCGGCCTTACCGCGTCCACAGGCGTTTCCCGCCCAGCCCAGCGGGCCCTCTCCAATTGTCACCAAGGACAACTGACTAGGACAGGGGTCCTCAAACTATGGCCCGCGGGCCACATGCAAATACAAATATTGTGTTTGTTCCCGTTTTGTTTTTTTACTTCAAAATAAGATATGTGCAGTGTGCACAGGAATTTGTTCATAGTTTTTTTTTAAAACTATAGTCCGGCCCTCCAACGGTCTGAGGGACTGAACTGGCCCCCTGTTTAAAAAGTTTGAGGACCCCTGGACTAGGCCGTCCACCCAAGACAGCATGTTTCTTTTCAGACACACTTAGTTCATCCATTTGCTTACTGTGTGCAGTACACAGAGGAAGAGGAAAGTTGAGGTCATTAAGAGGAAAAATGTTTATTGCCCATGCAGTTCTGTAAGGGGATCCTGAGCAGCGGCCGCTTCTTCCTGAGGCTGTCTTCCTGCCAGGCAGGCATCCCCCACCAGTCCTGCACTCACTCAGAGCGTCACACATGTGTGAGTGTGAGAGTGAGCGTGTGAGTGAGTGTGTGAGAGTGTGTCAGTGTGAGACTGAGTGTGAGAGTGAATGTGAGAGTGAGTGTGTGAGTGAGAGTGAGTGTGTGGTGTTGCTGTCAGTAACTTTGTCTGTGATATACTAATTATTAGGATATTTCACATTTGTTTTCTGATGCCTGAGGATAGACTGGAAAATCAGAGCCAAATAGACCAAGCTTAAGAGGTTTTTTATCTGCTAGTGTGTGTATTAATTTCGATCGATATTCTCCCCGAGTCGGGGACTGGATTTGACTGGCCCTGACTTAAGTTCTCTTGGTCGGAGAATACGTAGGGAAAGGAGAGGAATATCCCAGCGTCTGTCACCTCTGTGGGTTCTGGACTCGGACTACACGAGGCTGTTCACAGGCTGGGTCCCATTTAACCTCCCACTCTGTAGATGAGGAAGCCGAGGCTGCAGAGGTGAAGGGACATTGGCCAGGGCACACTAGGCGTTCGTCCTCCTGGGATGCGAGAGCAAGCGGTCTGATTTCAAAGCACACATCCTTATACACCAATATCCTCCCTTGTAGTAACCAAACCAGGAAAATGGAACTACATTCCTTTTTATATAGGTCATGGAAACCATTCTTATAGAAGTGAAAATTGGTCAATAAATGGTACACAACAAAGCTCCCTGTGAGTAAGAAAAGTGATTAAAGACTCAGCTCATCAACAAGTTGTTTTAGGCGATGTTTATGGAAAAACTCCCAGCCACAGTGGACTTGGGACCACCCTTCCTAAGAGTGACGATCAAGACAGTTGACCAGTGACCAAGGGCATGCCTGGTCTTGACGCCTCTGCTCTTCTGGAGCGGTTGCAGGTTCTAGTTAGGGTTTTTATTGCCCCCACAGCTTTCCTGGTGGCCCCGGAGAGCTCTGCGGGATGCGCAGGGCCCCGGGGGAGCTGTTTGAGGGGGCCATGGGGCAGAGTGGTTCGGAGCGTGGCCTCAGGTCACTCCTGGTCCCCCTTCTCAGCGGTGTGACGGCACTGCTGGCCCTTCTAGTCCTTAGTTTCTTCGAAGTAAAGATGATGGTGGTTTCTTCTCATGAGGACGATGGAGGATGGAGTAAGAAATAGCCCAAACCCCAGCACCGCTACCAAAGGGCATTTGGTTGTTATTGCTGTGGTTCTTACTCATCACTGTCATATTGTCACATCAGTTCATAGCAGATATGGCATCAGAGCTCGCGCAGTGACACCAAGCCTTCTGCCATGGCACCAGGAGCGGCAGGTTAGCATCTGCCTGCTCCTCGGAAATGAGAGCAAAGCGGTGAGGCCGCAGCTGAGACAGGAAGGTCCACTCAGCCCCTCTTCACGGAGACGCTCTGCGCCCGGCCCTGGTGGAGGTGTGGACCCGGGTCGTGGGGTGCATTGTGGGGCCTCCTGCAGGATGTTCCCCAGAGGAGGAGCAGCGCAGCTGCGGTCCCCTCTGCTCCTCAGGACATGGGCCCTTTCCTAGCACCCACCTGCTGTGGCCTTGCAGGCAGGTTTTCCTCCAGCCTGTGCCTTGGCTCGAGGCCAGCCCTGAAGCCTGCTGGGCCCAGAGGGGCTAGGCCCAGGGGTGCACACTTGGGTGTGAGTCCTTGCTTCACAGCTAGTGGTTCTGCACTGGGGGCCGGTTAGCCTCTCCCAGCCTTGGTTTTTCCATCTGTAAAATGGGGAGAACCAGAGTGCCCATCTCGTAGGGTGGTCGGGGGGGTTAAATGAGTCAAGGCATAGAGCGCCCTGCACACACTCTACACCCCAGGCTCCTGCCCTGATGGAGTGTTTTGATATTTTTAAGGTTTGATGGTCTTTGTTTTTAGAAAGAAAAGTGCTAGGCAAGGGTGGGCATTCATTGACACCAAAACACCCAGTTAACTTAGAAAACGAAACTGCTCATGCTGGGTTCTAGGTGTCCTGTTGATGAAAACCTGACTTGTTTGACCCATTTTATCTTAAATTCAGAGGCCAAAGAACAAATAAACTAAATTGATAATATTACTCGTGATCACATGGATACACAGCCTGAGTGTTGTGAACAGCAGGAGGAATAGAGTGGAGGCTGAGTCCGGCTTTTAGTTCTAGCTGCCATAAGTGCAGTGCGTCTTGTTGGCTGTTCTCGGCTGGGGCAGCACGGCCAGTGCTGGCAGGTAGGAGTGGGCCCAGGGGACAGACCTTGCCCACACGTAGCCGGGTGGCTCACTACACCGCCCTCCCCACTCGCCTGGTTGAAGTCCGTTGTAAATGTCCCTTTGGCACGTACGTTTCTGGGCTCCTGTGAACAGAAAGCAAACCAGGGAAGCATCTGTAAAATGTATATTTCATATTTAGGCATATAAAATATATATAGCCGCGCCCGGGTGTGTGAGTTCACCCACCTACAAAGAGAATACATTTGATCTTTCAACTTTTCTGGGAAGCACTCAGAAGTTTCTAGGGAATAAAACTCAGCTTGGCAATAAAGTGATTAAAACAAATCCTTCCATTTAGTTTTAAAATGCTTTAGAAGTTAGCAGTATCAAGACACATGCTTCCCTCCGAAAAGCCACTCTCCCCACTACTGCTCCCACTTAACACTTTTACAACAGCAATTGGGTGCAGTTATCTTCAACTCATCTGTTGTTTCTTGATAAGCGTGGGATTGTTGTCTTCAGTCTTCAAAGCGGGCTCGTTCCTGTGAGATTTTTTGTCCTGTGAAATAGGCCTGTAAACTTATTCTAACAAAACCTGTCACTGGCCTCGCAAGACATTGAAATTAAAATAAGATCACCAGCCCTTGCTTCGTGCCCTTTGATCGTCTGTTCTCTCCAGATCAGTAGGGTCTCCCAGACAGAGGGCCTGAGTGCGTGCAGCTGTTGGAAATGTGTCTTTCCAAACGGCCTGGGTCCACTGGTTGCCGGCTGGCTTCATTAGCCAGCACAGAATCTGTGCCTTCGAGGTGCCAGAGCATCCTGTGGGGCTCACGTGCCCTCGGGGCCTGACCCACCCTCATTAGGGGAGCAGCTTACCTGTCTGGGCTGAGCCGCACTGCGTCACTCTGCCCCCCTGTCTTCAGTTTAAATTTAGACTGTCCTCCCCAAAAGACAACTGAGAAGTGCCTCACTCACTCTCAGGAGGGGCAATTTTAAAATAGAGTATTTCTGGGAACGGGTGGGGGTAGTAAGGCATGCTTTTTCCGAAGTATATTATATTTTCTGCCACTAACTCCTCATTTTTACTAAAACTGACCTCATCATTTCAGACGTGTGAACCCAGTTTTAATGCCTCTTTCTACATATTCCACTTGTATACACACTCACATTTTTATATGTGTGTGTATATGTAATTTTTTTTTTTTTTTTGGGTTGGGAAAAAAAGATGCCTCATTTTGAAACCTAAAGGGGGGAATAAGAAAAGCCCTTTGTAATATATTGCCATATTATCACTAAATCCCCTGACAGTTGTGTCACAGAAGCAAGTCACCTGTCACTTAAGCTTGAGGTCTCTTTAATTTTCTCCTGGAATTCGCACCAGGCTGTCTTTAATTTGAGGCCTTTATTGGAATTCTGAACCCTCTCTGCCTCCCTGGCTCTCAGATCTATTCTGAGAGCTGTTACAGAATGTATACAATAACCAACAGAGGGATTCGGAGGCTGAGTCTGTTTATTTAACACTCTGGAGGGATTTTTGTGCTTATTCGGTCCTGGCTGCCCGGCTTTCAATATCGCTTTGACAGCCATTCTGCCCTTCTCATTAATTTTAAACAGTTAAAACACAGGAAAAAGAGGGAAAAGTTTTCATTATTAAAGTGCTTTACTTTTTAATAACAGGATTCTGTCCGCCAGGGGAAAGGGCATCCTCGCTAATTTCACATTCGTCTCTTTAAGAAAAGGCGAGGCAGGTGACAGTCGCGCTGCGGAGGTGGCTTAACGAAAGGAGGGCAGCACAGAAAGTTTGCATTTCACATCAGTTAAGCGGCTGAAAAAATCCTTGTTAATGACAACAGCAAATGTCCACTTTCGTAACACGGCTCCGGAGTGACTTTTCTCCTGACATTTGAGCGGAGGGTGCCCTCAGGGGGCCCTGTACTGTGAAATCAGCTAGACTGTCATCAGCCAAACAGGTAGCAGGGATGATCTGATTAAACTAAAAACATTTTCAGGGTGTTCAGTCTCTCTTAATACAGAGGTGAATGTCGATCCTAAAGAAGGGGGCTTTTCTTCTCTCCCTTTGTTCCTCCCTGGCCGCTCTCGGAGCGAGAGGCTCCGCGTCTGGGGCAGGCCGGCAGCCGGCCAGGCGCTCCGGTCCTCTGCGGGGTCAGAGGGACCATGAGCTGGGCCGCCTCGTCTCCCCCGTGACTCGCGGGGAGTGTGCAGCAGAGGCTGATCGCCCCATTCAAAGAGTCGGCGTGTTAGCCACATGGGGCTGCACACCGTGTTCTTTTGCATCTCGGTTTCTCCTTCACGCCTGCGTGTGTGTTTTAAGATGTGTAAGAAACAAAACACTCATTTGGGCGGGGGCGGGGAGGCGATAAGGAATGGAAATCTTTGCGATGGTTAAAGGATGAAAGTATTTATTAACACATCCCCTTTGTAGGGTCTTTCAATGCGTACAGATGCGGTTTCTTATAGGGAACAGTTTGCTGGGACAGCCCATGCCTTAACAGGTTCCTGGGAGCTCGGCAGGGTGGGCTGAAAGAATGATCTGACCGGCCTGGGGGCCTGGGGGTGAGGACGTGCTCTCTGGAATGGGGCGGGGGGGCGAAGTTCAGGCAGCTCACTGGGAGCTCGCCCAGAGGAGGGAGGGGAAGACCTGGGGCCTCTGTAGGAGGTACAAGAGTCATTTGAGAACAACTTCGCTTCATTGGTGTTTTAAATGCCCGAATTGGACCCAGAAAATTCCAGTGTCTCCAGTGGACTTTCAATTTGAACGTGAGTGATAAGAGGCCAGGAAGAAAAGTTAGTAAGTAAGTAAATAAGCAAACAGACCGGGTCTGCTCCGTCACAAAGCCATCCTCGTCTTTGCCCGACTTTAACATCTTCATAGCCCCCTTTTCCCTGGTAATATTGAAAGGATTACCCTGTTGGCCCCGAGGTGGTTACTGTGTGATTTTACTGTTATTAAATCTATTATAAACTGCTTCATTATTCCTGCCTCTGACTGTCTCTCCTTTAATCCTCCCATCACCCTCCCAGCAACCCCAGGCTGTTGGCCCCCAGGAAACCCAAGAGCGAGCCACAGTCTTGCAGACGGTGTTTGAGGATTACGTGCACTCCTGCGAGGGGACGGTCGCCTGGGCAAAGAGAGGTCAGTCCGTCTCCAGGTGCTGTGGGTGGCCCGCCCGGCAGAGAGCGTGCGCTCCCCTCTGCCCGCACACCCGACAGACAGGTCGAGAGGCCAAACAGGCGTCTCTGCTCACCAGCAAAAGCCTTCAATCTCCCTAATGCTGCGGGGTTGGGAGGCAGGCACGGAAGGCTTTACAGTGATATTAAATGTTAATTTCATTCTTCCGTGTGGTTTGCACAAATGAGGCTTTATCTCGGCTTACATCACGACTAGAGCTTTGACCCAGCAGCGTGGGGCTTAGCGATCCATTTTTCTCCTTTGAAAACTGGATAGGAGAGATATGACCTGTCAGTAGAAATACCTGTAGAGATGGAAATTAGAGGTGAAGTACGGGCTGGCGGTATTCGACCTAAGCATTGCCTGTTTAAAAGTACAAAGAAAGATGAGAAAGAACAGTGCTGAGGAAGGGCTATAGACCATGAACCCAATTCCTAGGGCGTTTACAGAAGAGTTGGGCATTAATCGAATATTCAGACCCTTTATGGGATAAGTTGTCTCCTGGGATCACCAAGCATAAGGTGTGGGCTCAACAGTTCACTTGAGTGCGGAGCGGAGGGGAGGGGAGGGCTGGCGGCTTCTGTGGTGGAGCCTCGTGTGACCTGGGCTATGCGGCTTCCTCCGTGTTGGGAGGCCACAGTTCTGGATAGTTCCCTGCTGGTTTTCTGTTTTGTTAATCTTTACACGAGGATATTTTAGAGAGTGGGAGGGGGCAGGAGGGGGAGAGAGAGAGAGGGAGAGAGACATCGATGTGAGAGAGAGACATCTATTGGTTGCCTCTTTTTTTTTAAAATATATTTTATTGATTCTTCCACAGAGAGGAAGGGAGAGGGACAGAGAGCTGCCTCCTGCACACTCCCCACTGGGTATGTGTCTGCAACCAAGGTACATGCCCTTGGCCAGAATTGAACCTGGGACCCTTCAGTCCGCAGGCCGACGCTCCATCCACTGAGCCAAACCGTTTAGGGCTTGGTTGCCTCTTGAATGCACCCCAACTGGGGACCAAGGATCAAACCTGTAACCCAGATACGTGCCCTTGATCAGGAATCGAACCTGAGACCCTTTGGTGCTGGGGCCAACACTAACCACTGAGCAACTGTTTTGAGGAAAAATGCCTGGCTGGCTTACCAATAAAGCAGGTCCTCAGATAACATCGTTTTGTCCAACATTGTTTTGTTAAAATGTTGATGAGATGCTGCAAGAACTCAACTCTTGTTTATATCAGTAAGGCTGTGACAAAGCCATTTTTGTTATATGTCGTTTTGCTTAAAATCGCAGAACCTATCCACGACGTTAAATGAGGACTTACTGTGTACGAACACCATGACATCCTTTCCTTTCTTTTTATGAATTGAAATTTCTTTTTAAAATCATTTAACAAATATCTGTTGAGTTGGGCACAGTTCTGGGTGCTTGGGATACGTCGGATCAAACCAGACAAAAATCCTTACCTTTCTGCCATTCCAGCGGGAGGGTGACAGTGAGTACAATGAACATAACAAGTAAATTACACACAAATTAGTCTGTGAGAAGGTGATCCGAACTATGTAAGACATGGAGCAAAAGACGGGCTGCGAAGGGGTGGCAGGCAGGTTGCGTTGTAAACGCATCAGAGTGAGCGCTGTTGTGAAGGTCACGGCAAAAACTCAGAGGCCAGGCCCCCTGGCGGGGTTCCCGGCAGTGGGGCTCAGGAAGGCAGCCAGCGTGTGGGCTGGGGGCAGACGCAGATCACAGCGAGGGCCTGGGTCACCCTGCATCAGATGGGAGCTGTCAGAGGGCTTGGGGCAGCGCTGTGTGTGGCCTCACAGGGGCTTCAAAAGAATGGATTTGGGGGCAAGGGTGAAAGCTGGGGGACGGGCCACAGGGCGACCATGGCCATCAGGAAGTAGCTGGTAAATGTGGTCAGTCAGCCAGTATCACCGAGTGCCTGTCATGGGCCTTCGCACTCAGAGAGCAGGCCACCTGCACAGGTGAAGGTGAAGTCCCAGTATTCGCCCATCCCCGCTGTACCGGATCAGCATGCATCCTCCCAGCCTGGGGTCTGGTACTAGCCTAAAGACAGTCTTGGCATTTCCCTGAAGTGAGTCCAACAGTTCCTAAGGGGTTTCCAAAGAACCTAGCTTAGCGGCTTTGCAGAGTTCGGATATCTGCAGTCAGTTAGGCAGACTCAGCTTGCTGCGCTGTACGTGCGAGGCGCTGCCGCAGAATGGCAGGTGTAAAGCACACTGCAATGGAAGCAATAAGCCAGGCCACAGGTGTTTGCAGTTTTCTGGCGAGACTAGAACTACTTGAAGTGTCTGGGTCATAGGAGTGACTGTTACAGTAACTCATCCTTAGGGAATGTGGTTTTGTGTCTTCTCATCATTACCATTGACCTTGTTAACACCAAGAAGCAAACAGAGGTACTTGTCTTCCTTTAAAAGGCGATTGGAGTGGGGCCACTCCCCATCCATTTCATCCCAGGAAGGAAATAAAGGTATCTTTGTTCTTATCGGCTAATTGATTTCCACACCAGTTTCATGTGGCCTGGGACAGACTGCATGTGGCGAGTCTCAATCACCCCTTCAGGCATCCAGCTCTTTGCTCTTCCTATCTCTTCTGTCACTGAGGACTGGGTTCGGAGGGTTGGGGGATATACACGTAATTGCACTGCAAACATGTTGAATTTACAACATGGGGCCAGCTACCACACCCCAGAAGTGATGCTATCTTTTGCATTTCAGTCTTTTGCATATGCAAAACCCCACTCCTGACTTGCCTCCCTTTATGCCTTTTCAGAACCCACCTCATGAATAATTAACAAAGCAGCTGGGTTTTGCCTTTGTGGCAGAAAACTAGTTGGAAACTGGGCCAAGTACGCATTTGTTTTCCTTTCGAATTTTCTGACCCAGTCACTGTTCATAACCAGCAGTAATTGTTGTCAGTTTCCAGAAGCACTAACCCCTTTTTCCTTCATTTCTTGCATCTTTTTAACTAGAGATTCAAATGGCAAATATAGTGGTAACGAAAGTTTGAGCTCCAGACTCGTAAGTGGAATCCTTTCCCTGCAAATTCCCACTTCTCCTGCGGTTTGCGCCCCCGCCCCCCGCCCCCCCCCCCCCCCCCCCGGGCCTCCCCGAAAAGCAGGGGCTGCTGTGTGCAGGAGTTTATGTTCGGCCTTGAAAGAAATCTTTCCGAGTTGGGACGCCCCCGGGGTCGGGGCAGGTCAGCCACTCCCCGCAGTGGGTCAGAGGCAGGCCAGGCCAGGCCTTTGTCGCTCAGAGGAGGGTACCAAGCCCCCCCCCCCCTCGCCCCCGCCCCGGCCCCTTCCTCTGGGTGGTGGTCGAAGTGATGTCAAGGCGGGAGGTGTGTGTGCCTGTACTCTGGACAGACAGGTGCTCCTCTGGGGCCAGGCTGGACTTGGCTCCCTGCTGCCTCCTTGATCCTAAGCGTCCTTAAGACCCCATCTTTCCTGATCAGATGCAGGAATAAATGTCATTCTATGAAAAAGGGCAAAATGTCCATGCAGGGTGCTCTAACATAGATTTCCCCTAATTCATCAGCCATCTGGCTCTGAGCCGGGACTCGGGGACTGTGGAGTGCTCCCACTCTGGCCACAGCTTCCTCCCTCGTCCCAAGTAAATGTCCGCTTTCCTTCCCTCTCTGCTCTCCGCTTGTCCTGGCCCCACAGCCCGTTCACTCTACGGTCTTGACATGGCCCCTCGGAAGGTCCTCACGAGGCTGCCATGCCCCCGAACTGCCTGCTTCTCTGAATCACCCACACGTGGGCACCCACGCTAGGGTATGAGGACGACCAGCTGTCCCCGTCCCCAGTGACACGGGGGCCTTGACGACAGGGAGGTTCAGAAAAAATGTGCAAAATAGTGCCTGGCCAGTGGTCCCAGGAGACAGCACCTCCCGCCACTTCTGGGCAAACTCCGCATCCATGTAAAGCTGCGGTCCCTACGTCTCCTGGGCAGAGGCTCTTGGGGTTGGTGTGGGGTGAGGAGGAATGGGGAGCAGGCGGAAGTGGGGGTTGGTCTGCTCAGCGGAGGACAGGGCTGAAGGAGTAGGCCTGAGCCAGCGTTTGGGTATAGGCTTGGAAAGCGCAGTTCATTCATTGGCTGGGCTTCAGTCTGGTTTCTCAGACGAGTCCATGTTGGGGGCTGGGGAAAGGGGGGAGAAGAGGCTGGGTTCCCGGCCGGGCAGGTGTGTGCTGTGCTCTCTGAGGACGGGATCTGTGGCTCTGTGTCGAGCCGGCTGTCAGAACCCTCCAGGCAGCAGGAGCCATTGGAAGCGTTAGAGGTTTTCTTTGAAAAAGAAGCCAGTCCCCAGATATGAAAAAGGGGAGTAAGCACAGACTTAGAGGGGTGCAGAGGAGTTGCCTTGGTTATTATTTCTCATCGATTGGGAAAAGGAGTTCACTTTGCTCAGTAAATAGAGCTTTGACGGATTCCCAGGACCTTCCCGGAGCTGATCTGCTAAAATGACACTTTTTATTACTGTTCATAAACGCCAGTCTCCGGGTGCTGCTGGGATATTACGGTTAAGCTGCGGGCAAACTTGCCAGTCCAGTAGCTCGGCAAGCCGGCAAGGGAGGCTGCTGTTCAGTGCCCGCCTCCCCCAGGCATGCCCGCTGGGCTCTGGTGGCAGGAGACTGGCTGGGAGGTACAGTGAGCAGCGATGGCCGGGGACGCTTTGAGAGCAACCCCGCCTGCCCTGCCCTGCCCTGCCCTGCCCTGCCCGTGGGAAAGGGCAGACACTCCATTTTCATTGTTAGATCTTTCCTCAAGGGGGTGTGAGTGGAGGTGGCCAGAGCTCCACCCTCCTGGGACTGAGTCACCCAATCCGGGTCTAGGACGGGACCACTTCCTACACTTTAGAGTAGGACGGAAACTTTCACGATAGGATGTCTGATGATCATCTCTAAGCCATTAGCAGTCCTCAAGGGGTGAGCTGTTTTGTGGACTATTTTAGAAATTTAATCCTTTTCTTTCTCCTTTAAAATTTATGCTTCACACCCTGGCCAGGTGGCTCAGTTGGTTGGAGCGCCATCTGTACAGCAAAAGGTGGCAGTTCGATTCCCAGTCAGGGCACATGTCCAGGTTGTGGGTTCGATCCTCAGTCGGGGTGCGTGCAGAAGGTGGCCAATCGATGTTTCTTTCTCACATCAGTGTTTGTCTCCCCCTTCCTCTTTCTAAAAAAAGGGGGGGGGAAAGAAAACCAATAAAAAATTCTGTTTCATTTCCTTTGCACATTCTTTGAATGCGCGGTGTCAGTCCTGGATACTTGAGAATGAATTTGGTTTTAAAATCCCATGAGTCCTGGATGAAGTGGTGCCAGTGACTCTGGATTGGGGAGCTGGAGGCGGGGCTTGTGGTGGAGGCAGCACTTGCAGCAACGTCTACACCCGCTGTGTGTGCCAGGTACTGTGCTGGGCCCCAGGGCTCATGAGGAAACGGGCCCTGCCCTCCGGAGTTACGAGGTGCCACACAGTCAAGTCCGAAGTTAGATTGGGTTTATTCAGGTGACGATTGGAGCCTATAGAGTTGTTGGGGGGTTTTTGTTTGTTTCTGAGGAATTAAAAATCATGCAAGTGTAGATGGACGTTGCGATGTATGTTGTACTGCTGGCTGTGGCCTGGCAAGATGCCTTGCCCAGGACAGCCTTTGGCTGGGGTGCGTGCAGCCCTCGGGACCCGCCCTGACTGCCTCCCTCCCCTTCATTTTTCTGGCAGCCCTGCAGTCCTTCATCCGCGCCTACACGACCTACCCCCGGTCGCTGAAGCACATCTTCCACATCCGATTGCTCCACCTGGGCCATGTGGCTAAGAGCTTCGGGCTGAGAGACGCCCCCCAAAACCTTGGTGGCTCGACTGTGAAGAAGAGGAAAGTGAACGTGAAAAGGTAAGATGCGCAGAATTCATCCTGTGACGAGTGGCCCAAAGTCTGATGGGTATGGAGAGCTGCATCCAGTTCGCAGCGGTGAGCTGGGCCGGTCGCTGCTGGCATTCTGTGTAACCTGCACTCTGGTTTTCATGGTAAGTTATCACCAGTATCTGTCCTCTCAATATAATAAGTGCTTGGAGCGAGAGGATAAAATACCTAACTGTAACATTTTTAAGGCACTGGCAGAAATTTAGTGGCGTCTTCAGTCGGGTTCCGATGGGCGGGAACAGCAAGACAAACCTGTTGCTGACTTCACTGCTCGTGTGGAGTAACTGGGCACTTACCACTGTCGGAGCTCCTCCCTGGAAAGCCTGGGCTTGTTCCAAGACTCCTGGTGGGTTCCCTGAAGTTGGACCTGGTGGCGCACCTGTCCTGGTGAGCTGAGCAGTGAGGGGTGAGCTAGGCAGGCGGCCCTCCCCCAGGCAGGCTCCGGCCCCTGCCGCTGTCCTCGGTGCTGAAGTGCCGCTCCAGTGCTGAGCGCTCCTGAGGTGAGCACAGTGACTCCCTCCCTCGGAAGCTGGGAGAGGCCTGTAGGGGCGCTGGGCTCTGAGCCCATCTTCACACGTCAGGAGGTCCCTCCGCAAGGACAGTGTAACTTCTTTTCTCAGCCAGTGTTCCTCTAGCGGCTGGCCCAGCCCTGGCCGGAACCAGTGTTGGAGATCCCATGAGTGGAGGCGAATCCGCAGGGAGTTTGGGTGGTTGGCATTATTGCCCTGCGGCCTGTTAGTGGAGGACACATTGCACAGATGTGTGGGCACCAAGGACCCTTGAGGGCTCTGGACAGGTAGTTGGCATTGTGTCGCCTTATTTTTGCACATTAATTGCAAATGCCCCAATCCACGAGCTCTCTGTCTAGTGGCGAGCCTGCAGGCAGCACCCTCTCCAGCACGCTCCAGGGCGGCGTCACCGCGAGGGCCGGTGGCATCATGAGCCTTGTCAGGGCCCAGTTTCTCTGGTGTGAAATGGCGGGAGAAGGGCCACCGGCGTGGGGCGTGGCCGTTGGTCTTGGAGTCACGGGACATGGGCCACAGGTCCAGCCCTGTCTGGTGTGCACTTGTGAGCTCTGAGCCCTGTTTTGCCTCCATTTCCTCGGTGACAAAGGAGAAAAGGAAGTCTCTATTTTTAGCTACTTGACAAGATTGTCTTGAGAACCAGAATGAGAAATTACGTGTGAATTTCCTTTTGGACCATAAAAGGCCATACACGAGGCCCCGTAGGACCCAGAGCTGGAAACCGGAGGGTTAAGACTCTGGAACCTCCGGCTTGATCTGAGCAGGGGCTGGGCATCCCCAGGCTCTGCATAACGGGTAAGATTCTGCCTGATTCCGGGTCCAGCGTTGGAGTTTTTACGAAGCTGTTGCTTCCTTCGTCACCAGCTCCCACTCGTGCAGGACAGTGTCTGAGGCGGGCGCTTCTCCACACGCTGCAGCGCTGCGCTGCCCGGAGAGACCGAGAAACAGCCCTGTCTCCGCAGGCGGGGCGCCCGGGTGCCGGCTGTGCGGGCCGGGCTCGGTGCACCAGAGGCTGCCCCTGTCTTTGGGTTGGGGTAGCTGGTGTCTGCGCTTATTAACTCCGGTTGTAAGCATGTGACAAAGCCACGAGGCCTGCACTGCGAGAGTGACCTGGCCACCCTGACACCACCTCTGGACGTTGGCACCCTCAGAAGGTGGGAGGAGACCTGCCAGGTGCGACTGGTCAGAAGCACGTTTTGTGAGTTGCTCTCCCTGCACCTCAGTGGAGCCCAGCATTCCGTTGTCACAGGTGACTCCCCTGTGACTGCAGTGTCATTAGCAAGTGTTATCCAGGCAGCGCTTTCCAGACTGGCATGTCCTCAGCTCCCACCCAGATCCTGGAGGGCAGGGCGGAGGCCGGAGGCCCTGGGAGGGGCTTGGAGCCAGCATTGTCCTTACCTTGAGAAGCCGCTGGGGAGGGAGCGCACTGCCTGCTCTGCCGACCCTCCTGGCAGATGGGCACCCGGACGGCGGTGCCCCTGCGTGGGGATTTCACAGGCTTTCTTCAGGGAAGAATGGGCTGATTAGCCGGTAAAGAGCGTGTAAGATGGTATGGGGCAGCCTTTGATGTCTGGCTGGCGAGGCGGGGAGCGGCGGTGAGTGACAGCAGTGTGTCACGGGATTACGGCGCCGTGACAATGCGGCTCTCTGTTCTTGCCATGTCACTACTCGGTTACGGCGCTTTCCCGTGGTTGTGCCCTTCTCTTGAGGGCATTTCTCTCCGTTCTCCTTACATCCTCCCACCCCTGCCCTGCCTGCCAATGCAGACGGCACTCGGATACAGTCGGTACCTTCTTTATTGGGGGAACCTTGTCACTCCCGGTGGAAGAATGACTTTGCAGCTGATCTGCACATGGACCGTATAATTGCGGTCGGAGTGAGCGGCGGCAGAAACCTGACAGATTGTCCGCACCTCCGTCAGGGCTCAGGCAAGTGCCAGTTGCTGCTTTCTGAGGACTGGACAGAAAGTCCGCTAAACCTACAAAGTGCAGGGACTTGGCTGTGACCAGTGACTGTTCTGAGCTGCGGCGTCTCCCATGAAACCCATCTGTCCCAATAGAGAGGGGTCCTTCTGTTCTGTGTGGGCGATGAAATAACAGCACCCCGTTCTCCACGCTGTCCGCAGTCCCCTCTGTGGTGTCGCCTGCCCAGAACGACATGTGTTCTCGCAGACCTCTGATGTCTGCGAGCCGGACCTGCAGCTGTTGGCGGATCCTCCTCCCCTGTTACCAGCCCAGGTTTCTGTGCAGAAAGGCAGGGGGGTTAGCTGGGGATTATCGGGCATTTCCATGCAGTGACAGAGGGGAGTTTTATCTCGTCTCTGCCTTTCCTTGACCACTTCTCAGGAAGAGAAAACCAATGGTTAATATCCCCATATGCGATCTTAATCACCAGGTGTCTGTCTGCTTCCCAGTCCTCAGTCCTGAAGGACACAAAACCTTTTCTGACACCTACACACCCTGTCAAAACAGCCCCGCCCCGCACACCTATGCACGTGCACGGGGGGCTGGCGCTGTGCTGAAATACTGGCCCTGGCAGCATCCTCCCGGGAAAGGCAGTTCTGGGTTTGAAGCGTGTGGGTCAGCAGATCCTGAGAAGCGAAGCTAACATTCCTTCCAGAGCTTGTGTCTGCCCCGGAGACGCTGAGAGCCAGCACCGTCTCCATGAGGGAGCGGAGTTGGGCTGTTTCTCAGGGCGTCTGACGGTCACACATGAGCAGAATGTGTTCAGGCCCCGTGGGCCAGCCCAGGTCCCTCATCTGTCCAACGCTCTGGAAAACGGTTCAGGAAGAGAGACAGAAACGGGTGGGCCCTGAGGCCTGGGTGTTGTGGTGACAATCTGCCAGGCATCTGCTGTCTGCCCCCATTGCGAGCAAGTTGGTGCGATAATTATAAAATACAAAAAGCACCATTCTCACGGGTGCTTTAGTTTGTAGCCACTAAGTGGCCTTACCCCCCCTCCCCCTGATGCCCTCGTCTTCTGGCCTTGGTGCCTAGAGACCGCCATCATCTTCATCGGTTACTCAAGCATTTCGCTCCCCTATTCTCAGCTCCCTCCTCTTAAAATTAGTAGCAGAACAAAAATCTGAATTGTCAACGACACTTAAAAGAAATACAGTTTTATTTATTGGTATAACTTTTCTCAAACCAGCCTCGCTAAAGTGTTACCTGGTAGTTGCTGATTTGTCAAACAGGCAGGCAGTTTAAAATGAGGGTCTCTTACCCCTCAGTGCTTCCCAGGCCCAGGCGTGCGTGGTCAGTGCTCCGCAGCCTGTGGTCACCAGCAGAGGCCCGGGGCCGCCCTCAGCCTGGTCACAGCACAGCCACAGCCCGAGCCCCGCCAGGCACCTCCTACCTGTTACCTCCGGGGCTGTCCTTGCAGGGTGGTCTCTAACACACGTGACCGGCCTCCAAACCTTACTCCCCAGACGTTCTGAAGGGCCACAAGTGCTTGTCACAAAGCTCCGTTTTGGAGCCTCTGGTCTCTGGAACCCCGGCTGTGTTACTCTCTGCTTCTCGCCCGCGCTCGTTGGTAACTGTTAAGTAACTAGTAGGAGTTACTGTATTGCACACACCTCGGGGCTTGAGACATCTGTGCCCTTGCTCCTCCCCTTGTTTCTAAACACCGACGTGGGGGTCTAGGTTGGATACTGACCATGTGCGTGCCCTTGGATGAGAGACTGAGCCTCTGTGGGCCCCATCCCCTCAGCTCTCACATGGGGTGCCGGAGCCTCGCGGTGTTGTCCTGGAGCTCAGAGCAGAGGGTGAGTGTAGAGCATCAGCAGGTGTCTGGGCCGGGGACGCACGGAGCACGTATTTGTATGACGACACAGCGTTCTTTCCCCCCAAGCCTTCCTCGCACCCACCTGTCCCTGGAATAGAAGAGTCAGGTAGCTGTCAGTCTCTGCACGGGAACTTTTCTTCCCGAACAGCCTTGCACACAGACCGTCCGCCGAGCCCAGCGCCGGGAAGCTGCGCGGCACCTCCCGCGATGACGCTCTCCGGCCTGGGAGCAGCTGGCCTGCCAGCTTTAGGGGCATTTACAGCCTCCCAATGTCACTGCCTCAGCTGAAGGCAGAGCTGGGACCTGGCCCAGGGACAGCTTCCTTGATTCTGTGGAGCCAGTTATCCTGTGAACGAGATCAGGCCTGGGCGAAGCCACCTGGGGACCCAGGGGTTCGTTCGTGTAGACCCGCTACGCGGTTCCAGAGCCGAGTTCTCCACCGGAACCTTGGGCCTCCTTGAATCAGTCTCTTTCCGTAGCTTCCCAACCCATCTTCATGGCTGGTAGCGCTCGGCCCCTCAGGGTCACCTGGACTTCTAGAGCAAGCAGCTGCGCTGGGCTTTGCAGCCACTGTCCACAGGCAAACCACCCTCCCTCCCACCTCTCCTTCCTGCTATGCTCTGATGACCCTCAACTTAGCAGGCGGAGGAGGCCTGGGGACCAGCCCACAGGACGTGGAGATGAGCGGTCGGGACAGGTCACCCAGCCTCTGCCTGAAGAGCAGAGCACACAGCTGGGGCCGGGAGTAGCTCTCAGGACAGATGCGCGTGTCCTGTGAGCAGGGGACAGAATCTTCTCCCAGAGCTGCTGGGAGCTGTACAGAAACACCTGCCCAGGCCCCAACCAGGAGGCCTTGGTTCAGTCAAGTCGGAAATCACCAAGTGTGAGACAGACATGATCATGAACTTGACTACCAAGTCCCCCAATCATGACCCAGGTCCCACCCCAGGAACTTAAAAGCATGTGGTCCTCAGAGCAGATGTGGGGGCGGGGGCCTCCACACAGGAGGCAGGGAGGTGCTGGCGGAGGGCCTCTGGTTTAAAGGGAGTTGGGATGGATCGCTAACATGGGAACAGCCTGGTGAGCCGCTCAGGCTGTAGACAGGAGCATGTCCTGGCCTCTGCGAGGGGGCAGCACGAGGGACCAGGAGTCCACGCTGGATCGTGTCTTTGGGGCATTTGTGCTCAGGAGCAGTGTCCAGACAGGACAGGGCCAGGAAGAGTGTTGTGGGAGGTGGCTGGGTCCCCTGGTGGGAACGCCCGGCACAGATGGTCTCAGGGCTGCGTCCTTGTTGATGGCTGCCTTCACAGGCGGGTCCACGCAGGTGGCTGTGCGGGCGCAGGCCGCAGTGGGGCCTCGCTCCTTTCCCCTCGGCACCGAGCTTTCACTCCCTCTGCGCCAGGTCCTTACTCGGAGGCCCCGCTGACAGGCTCTGGTGTAGTTACAGCTGTGCACGCGCAGCTGTTACGTGTGGCCTTTTGTTCCCACCACCTTTCTCTCTGACACCGTGCAATTGCCAGCTCTCTGCCTCCTGGAACAAGCACCCCGCGTCCCCGCCGGCTAATGAGGCGATTAGCGGGCTCTCAGGGTGACCCTGCGCCTCCTGCACACCTGGGTCACCTGCGGACAGCGGGAGCCCAGGCTGTGCTCAGTCAAGCAGTCGGGGCTGACGACAGAGCTGGAGCCAGCTGCCCCTCCTGGGTGGACACTGGGACGGTGCTCGCTGTTGGAGCCCTCGGAGCACCGGGTCTGGAGGTGGGGCCGACCCGGCGGACCAATGTGTGCATCAGGGCAGCGCCCAGCGCTCCGTTAGCTGGTCCTTGCCTGGACCCTCCAGTTGGTGCCGCTTCAGAAATCAGCAGCGAGCGTGACGGTCCGCTGTCCCCTCGCTGCAGTTCCGCTCTAGTCCTGACCCTCCGCCTCGGAGCCGCTGCTCTGTCTCCTCTCATCTGCCCCACACGCCTGGCTCCTTTCTGAGCTCATGGAGTGATGCCAGAGGCTGTCCATGTGGTGGTGACCAAGCCCACACCCGGACCTGTGCCCTGACCAGGAATCAAACTGTGGCCTCCTGGTTCGTGGGTTGATGCTGAACCACTGGGCCCCGCCGGCCCGGCTCTGTGACTCTTTCTAAACACGAGGCTACAGAGGCACTTCTGCATATAACCCTAAAGCATAAAGGAGACATAGATAGGCCTGGAAATGCAGGAATAAAATTAAAAATCCCGCCCTGCCACACAGCGCCGTTACCAACGCCTGCAGCAAGCGGCTCTTTTGCCGAGCCCCCCCCGCCCCCCGCCACCCCCCCCCCCCCATCTGCAGGCGCACTGACTTCCTCGCTCGCTGGGAGGGGCATCTGCCTGCCCTGCTGGGCCAGCCAGCCAGAGGGGAGTGAGGGGCTCGGGTAGCGAGGGGGTCGCTCAGCCTCCACTGCCAGGCTTTCCTGTGGTCAGATAAGCTGATCAGTTGCCTGGTAACGCCGGGCGGGCGGGTGGATGCTCAGGAAGCCCATTGGAGGGTTTGGGTATTTGGGGGGCGAGGAGGGCAAGGAAGCTGGCAGGTTCCTGGGAGAAGGACAGCTTGCCAGGAGAAGGGTGCCCGCGTGCGCCCTCCCTGTGCGTGGGCTTAGGACGTTTCATCTTCCATCTGCACTTGGCCTTCCCAGCACTCGGCCTCAGAACAAGGGAGAGACAGCCGCTGAGGGAGGGTGGGAGGGTGGGTCCCACCGGGGTGGTCCTGCAGGTGGGACCCGAGGCTCCCTCCTCCGAGACTGGGTCTGGGCAATGCGAGACCCAGAGCCTCGGAGATTGGGTTTGGGTCCCACCTTCCACGTACTGTTGACCTTGAACAAGTCGGGTCTGAACTGCGGGCCGCGTCGATGTGGCTCCCTGTGTAAGTCACACCGTGGTGTCCAAGGCAGAACTGTGTTTCCCACCCACGGCTGGGAACCGGCGCATGCGCAGGGGTCGGCGCCCAACCCCACGCTTTTCAAGGTCGGCTGTACAGTGACTGGGAGGAAGTCATAAATGGCCAGGGAATTCTGAGGTCATGACCTCGGCCAGCAGGGCCATCTCCAACCTGCTCCTCACATCACTTCGCAGTGTGGGCCTGAAGGTCCCTGGTGGCTGTCCCTGTGCCCTGGCTGTCCCCCCTCACTCCCCACCCAGTGGAGTGTGGGTGTGTGTGTGACTGTGGCCCTGCCCCCGTGTCATGCACACAGGTGTGGCCTTAGCACTGTCCGCTGGGCACCAGCCCAGCCGCAGCCTGAGCCCACTCCGTCCGCATTAGTGTATCAACCACTGGATAGATTCTGGTTCTTCCCTTTGCTTCAGCTGTGACAGGAGCCGTCGCTGAGGTGAGTGGAGGAGCTTATGCTGGGGAGTCTATTTTGACTGAAATTTTGCATATTTTGAAACTCTGGTTGTTACACTTAAAATTATACACATTGTGAGTGCCTGGTTCAAACAAGGGGGAAGAACAAGCACGCCTTCCTGTCACACCCTTCACTCTGTCTGTCATGTCACCCAACTAAAAATACCCTGCGCGCCGGAATGGCAGCCTTCAGTTCGGGGAGCTCAGTGCTCAGCTGGCGGCGGCCTGTCTCCTGCGCTGCCAAACCCACACCAGCCCCCGGGGGTGGGGCGTCCACCCGGGATGGTCAGTCCCCGCAGGGCACAGGGGTCAGTCTGGCTCCTGTGTGGCCTTGGGGAGTCACTTAGCATCTCTGAACCTCGGCTTCCGCATTTTAACTGGACTGACCGCAGCCCACGTGCCAGCCACCAGCCAACACCTCTGTGTCTTGTTCTACTTGGTCCTTGCAAAACCCTCGGAGCTGTATTGTGAGCATCATCCCCCTTTTCCTGCGGGGGCACCCAAAGCCTGGGCACGTGTTCCGTGTCATTGAGCTACTGAGCCAGGCCCCATCCCCGTGTCTCCTTCACCCTCCCCCCCACCCCACCCCTGCTCCTTCATCTGCCCCATCATCCACTGAGACGTTTCTGTGCGACCACAAAAGACACCCCTCACCCCCCCCTCCCCCATCACATCATGGTCCTTTGTCACTGTGATAGAGCTGGGCCCTCCTGGACCACCGGGCCGTTCGCATCGTGGCTTCTGCACTTACAGCGAGATGGTCTTGGCAAGTTACTCACCCTCCTCGGGTCTGAGTTTCTTTGTGAAATAGGTGGATCGCCTTCCCTGCCTCGTCGAGCAGATTGTATGAGACAACACAGAGCCCAGAGAGCGCTTCCCTGGCTGCCTCTTGCCCCAGCCCTGCAGCATGGGGCCCATGCATCCCCTTCCTCAGTCCCTCGCTCCTCCCAGCGCAGGTTGCCTTTGCTTGTCTCCCGAGTGGACGCCATTGTCTGGCTGTCGCAGGCCCCGGCCGGAACCCTACATCGAGTGCTGTGACTGGGTGTGCCTGGTTAACCTGGTGTTTGGCTACCAGAGCTGCTTCCGTCTAATCAGTCCTGGTTTTAATTTGGGGGTTTTAAAGGAGTTCTGTTAAATTTATTTTGATGAGTTTAGTCTGACCTATCCTCCAATTATTACAGCGAAAAAAACATTGCAAATATAAGTAGTCGAAGGCAACGTCTGCCTCTTGTAAGCACCCCAAGAAATGGTGTTCCCCAAAGACACTGCCACTTTGGTGGTGTGGGTTCAGTGGTAACGGTGCTGCTGCTGTTTTGGTTTAAGTCCCAGATTAGGAAACATTATTTTACTCCTTAATTTGCATAATTATTTTTCCTGTGTACCATTGAACTTCTACGAATTTCCCCTCTGGTCTGAGGGGGAGACCTTTGAAAGCAGTCCTGGCACGCTCTGCTTATTGGGGCTTGCTTTATGGGGCATCACAGATGGGTGTTCTGCACACTGAGGCAGGACCCTCCATCGGCAAAGATTACCACCCGCTTCATCGCAGTGGCCGAGGGCTGAGCCGTAAACACCCCCAAGGTCTGGTCTGCCTGTGCTAAGACAGCGTCTGAAATTGATGCTCAGCCTTTGGCCTTTCCCAGGTGGGTCAGGGTGGGCCCGGGCAGCTGCAGTCCGTCTGGGTGGGCCGAGTCCCTGGAGGTGGGGGAGTTTCCGGTGGCTTTCTCCGTCCTCTGGCGAGCTGCTGAATCGGACGCCTTGTTTGCCATCAGAGTGTGAGTGTGTAGCGTTCTTTTTCTCCCGGAAAACAACACAGAACAAAGGCTCACTTTTAAAGATGCCGTGCTACTTTGCCACCTTCATGAGAATCTGTCATTGCCGTGTCTAATCTTGTGGTGCACAGAATATCAAAACAAGCAGGGAGGGACTGACTGCTCAGGCAGCATGGCGGCTCCGCTTGGAACCAGCTGCTCTCAGCCTCTGCAGCGGGAGCGGGCAATAACCACGCTTCTCTTCCCCCTGCTGTTACTGTTCTCCAGGCCTGACCTTCGCAGGAGGGCCCAGCAGCAGCACCTTGCCGAGGCCTTGCGCTCGGAATACGCAAGTGGGCTGGAGGCGGGAGGTGCCAAGGCCAGAAAGCAAAGCAGACAGGCCGAACCGGGCGACGAGCTGGGCGAGCCGAGCAGCGCCAGCAGCTCCAGCAGCTCCAGCGACGTCTGAGGCCCTCGCCCAGCCCGGGCCGTGGGAAAAAAAAAGAAGTGCCCCCATGAAACAGAAAGAAGCCCAGAAAGGCTCACTGAGGGACAGGACTCCCAGAAAGTGTTTTCAAACTCTGCTGCCACGGCCCGGCCCACGTCCTGTCCTACCGATCTCCCAGTGCGCCTTCCCGACAGCCCACAGCCCTCCCCCGGGTGTGGGGCCCAGGCGGCACAGTGTAGCTTAGCCAGTTAGCCTGTATCTATCCCTAGACCTGCTCTGCTTACCCTATCGCTGCCCACGCAGAGCCAGTGGGCCCCCCCCCATTTGAGACCCGGTGCTGCGTCAGCCGGCAGGCTGTGACCTGCCTCCGCTGATCTGAAGAAGTCCACGTTTACCCCGTATTGCATGCATTTTGTAAAACGTTTTAAGATCTGGATTTAACTTTGTAAAAGAATAAAAAGTATTTATCCAACCACTTTGTCGATGTCCAAAGGCTTTGTGGGGACCAGGAGGGTTTTGGTGGGTCAGCAGGCTCCAGGCTCCTGTCCACAGGCAGCCCGGCTCCGCGTCCGAGTCACACGCAGTGCTCGCCCTTCACGTCCACGCAAGACTCTCGGGGCTGATTGGCCTTTGAAGTCAGAAGGCGCCGAGGTCCTGCGCTTTCCCCCTTTGAGTTCCATCTTGTCTGCAGAAGTCGGGGTCTGTTGTGGCCCAGCCTCAGCTGCCCTCCCCCGTGTGTTTTCTGGGAGGTTGGAAAGAGGACCCCTCGGTGTATTGATTTCTCAATAAATGTAAGATTTGGACACGGGTGACTCCAGGGGGTCTGAGGAGGAGGAGGGGTAAAGCCAACCACTTCTGTCGGGCCTGCTGTCCGCTCTCCTTCCACTGTCCACCCCCCACCCCCCAGTTCCTGGGGTGCTGCGGGGGCCCCACTGCAGCAGGCCCTCCAGACCCACGTGACTGAATGGCCAGGGGGCTCCTGAGAGTGGCAAGGTGGGCACCACGGAGGGCCGGGCTTCTGCCCCTGTGCAGGCACCGGTTCCACAGGAGGGAGAGCAGGCCCCCCCCCCCCCAGCTGCTGACCCCGTGGTAATCCTCAGGCCCACAGCACACGCCAGGACGGTGGGCAGAGCTGCCCTTTTATTCTGATGCATGAAGGTTCACATGATTTGGATGAGAAAAGGAGGGATCACACTATAGACAGAACCCAGCTGTGTGAGAAACAGGATTAGCGCCAGTGATGGGGACCATCAAAGAAACCTGACTCTCTTTTCCCACGAAAGGGGGGATCCAGAGAATTCTGCACTCCTGGGGGAGGAAGTGCCAGAAACGTGCAAAGTGTGTAAGTGACTAAATTCCGAGATCAAAACTTACACTCCATTTGCTAACACTTAGGTGAGGGTTTCTTGTCAGAGTGAATCCGTCTGTTACCCCCGGTTAATAAAGAAACACGGATTTAGCAGATTGAGGCTTATTATTCCCTAAATGTAAGTAACCTTAAATGAAATCTCTGTCTTATTACAGCTCCTGCCAGATTATACAGTTCAGGCATCAATTAGGCAAAGCTTTGGCATAATTCCACTGCACATACTCGCATGCTGTGAGCCTTCTCCATTGTACTTTTTCGTCCCTCTAATTTCCCAAACTTACCTGCTCCTCATATTTCAGGCCAGGGGGGATTTTAGTGTTTCCTGGTGTTGCAGCCTAAAGCCTTCCTCCCCCGTGGGCCCGTGGAGTGTGGTTTTAATGCCACCCTCAGGTCCTGGACCCTGCGGCCCTGTGAGGCGTCACACCAGAGGGGCCGATCTGGCACTGAAGGGCGAGAGCCCTGGCGAGAGGGCCGGAGTCCGGGTGACGCATTCGGAGCAGCATCTTCCACTTGGGGGCTTAGAGCCAAGCAAACCCGCGAAGGGCGTTGGGAGATTCCTTTCTCCCCACAGTGAAGGGAGGCGAGATTCGGGGAGAGGGGAGTACACGAGAACCCCTAAAGGCACGCATATTCCAAGCTGCTGGTGGCCTTGCTATTTAGCACTTCAGCCCCTCAAGGGAAAGCTGTGGGCGCCATGAAGTCCGCCTCCCTTCCCCGAGACAGAACGGAGGCTTTTCCACGGGAGAAGGCGCCCCGCGAGGAAGGGCGCGTCACTCATCTTGCCATGTCGTTGCATGGACATTGCCTGTCATCTGTCCCACCGTAGGACACTCGGAGTGGGGGCCGCGGAGCGCTCTTCAGATCAGCTCCTCAGTTATTTCCCGGAGCCTTGCACCAAGGCTCCGGGGAATCGCAGCTTTCCAACCCTGTTGCCCCTCCCGGTAGGCTTATGGGGGGTTTGGGGGGGCGGTCAGGAGCCTGGGAGGGGGGCAGAGGAAAGGCTTCTGGGTGCCTCTCACTGTCCTGCCTGCTGGGAGGAGGTGGGACGATCACACTTTTATTTTAAATGCGGGTTCGCCCAGCCCCAGGGTTGGGAACAGAACCCAGTCCCACCTTGTACGGAGCCGGAGCAGAGCCCGCCTCGCCGCGAAGGCCGTGAAGTTATTACCGGTGGGAAGCGCAGGACAATTTAAAACAGTGTAATTGGAAACTTGTCGGGAAGGCTTGTTCTTCATTAGTGTGAGGCGTGAGCCGCCTCCGAGGTACAAGGACAATTACATGGCGCGGCGGTGTCTGCGCGGCCGGCGGGAGTCTGAGGGCGCTGCCCCGGCCGCCGCCCCCACTTCCACAAAACGAGAAGCACACCAGTGCGCGCTGTCCTTTGATAGATTTTTAATATGATTTTAGAGAGTTTTGTTTGGTCTCATTCTTATTCAATGAGATTAATTTGAAGCACTTATCCCCTGGGTTTAAGTCCGTCCGCGCAGGGCTTCGGCGGGTTTGTTGCGCGGGGGGTTTTGTTTGCACGAGGCTCTGAGAGACTCCTTTCCCACTTCATTAACCCTGAGTCGGGCACAGTCCCCGCCCCGCCGCAGCCGGGCTGGGGATTTACCACCCCCATTCACATGCAAAAGAACCCCAAAGCCAGGGCTCCTTGACTTAATTAGCTGCTGTGCATTTTGCAAAATTAGAATAATACCCTTTCCGTCCCCCGAAAGGGAACCCGGGTTTGAGGGTGTTTTTGTGGGGCGGGGGGGGGGGGGG
>NW_005871613.1:187291-190073 GCF_000147115.1 Myotis lucifugus | reverse complement strand
GAGCCGCCTCCCCCCCCCTCCTGAGAGGGAAAGGCCCCAAGAGTTGCCTCGGCCTTTGACCATGAACTGGAGGCCTGGAGTCTGGCTGAGATGGAAGCCCCTTCCCCCAGGTCCCCTCTGCGGCTCATCCCCCACTTACTAGGGTGGAGGGGGAGGGAAGAGAGGCGGAAGTGGGGTACCCGCTGGGGCGTCCGGTTCCCAGTGAAAGCTCCTGGGGTCCTACCCTCGCGGGACCGGAGCCACCTGGGCGCCCGCGAGCGGCCGGAGCCCCAACATCGCCCGGGCTCGGGGCGGAGGGGCTGAGAGGGGAGTCGCCTCGGAGCCCATCTGTCGGCCCCTCGCCCGGCGGGCCGGTCACCAGCTGCTGGCGCCCTTGTTGCGGCCAGATGAGCCGGCTCAGCGAGGGCACCGCGGCCCCAGCTCGGCCCGCAGCGAGCGCCCGGCCGCTGACCCCCCACCCCGGCCCCGGGGACAGGCTGGGAGCGGCGGGAACCAGATGGAGGGGGGAGGGGGCAGCGAGCTCACCGCACTGGAGAGGGAGGAAGACCCCTGCCCAGGCCACATGAAGGCTCCTCGCCGAGGACGGAAGGAGGCCGAGTCCCCGGAGGGGAACAGGGTGGTTAAGAAGCGCTGCGCGCGGACAGGCGCCCAGTCATTTGTAAGAAGTTTATTTCGACATTAAAAAAGCGAGAGAGAACCCGAGGGCCTGGCTGCTCGGACCGAGGCTGGCGGTGGGGGCTGGCGTCGGTGGTGGGCAAGCCCCCGGCCGCTTCCTGCCCCGCCTGGAGGGCAGCGCACCGGCCACAGGCTCACTGACTCACGGACACGGTCACGGCTCATGGTCACGAATAAATAACCTCATATACACTTTGCACACCGTATGTACAGCGCTGCGCGCCCCCCTCCGCGGCAGGGGCGCGGGGAGGGGCTCGGTGCACAGCGGGAGCGTGGGGCGGGGAGTGCAGCCCGGGTCGCCCAGGCTGCCCTGGGAGGGACGACGGGGTGGCCTGGGCGCCGGCAGGGGGTGCAATGTATGTACATCCGCGGGTGGAAGTGGCTCCCGGTGGACTGGCCGAGAGGGAGGGAGGCTAGGGAGGCTCGGTCCGGGGTCCGGGGTCCGGGGTCCGGGCTGCAGGAGACTTGGCATCTGCCCTTCGGGGAACGCGCGGCCGGAGAGCCCAACAGGGGCCCCGGAGGCGGGGCGGCCTCATCGGGGCTGCGCGGCGCGGGGCAGCACGCCGGCCAGCGGGGGCAGCGGCGGGGGCTCGCCGGCGCCCTGGAGTCCGTGGAGGAGGATGCGGGGCACCAGAGGCCGCTGCAGGGCGGGCGGCGGCGCGCTCGGCCCGCGGTACAGGTACAGCGCGGCGCCGGGGTCCAGGTTGGAGACGAGACTCTGCGGGTAGAAATAAGGCGACGGGAACATCCGCTGGAGCGCCGAGTAGTTGCGGTCGTAAACGGCATCTGGTTCTTACTTCAGGCACATAAAACTAAGCTCGCCCACTCGTTCCCCTTAAATAAGCCAGGGTGGGGTCAGGGCGGCGGCCCGGGGCACCCCGCCCCTCGGGGTGCTGGGCCCATGGCCCTGCGGGAGGCCCCGGAGACCCACTCAGGTGTTAGTTAATAAGGGCGCGCCAGGCACCGCTCGCCCGTGTTACACGCATTCGCTCCTCCAAACTGCCGCCGGCCTGCCGTGGCCCCTCATCCCCGTTTGCAGATAAGAAAATTGAGGCAGGGCCCTCTCTCCAGATGGTCTCCCACGTGGTAGAGCCCACCGCCGGCCTCTAACCTCGCACACTCTGCTCTGGGGAGGCACACCAGGCCGGCCGCAGAGCTGTCGCTGGAACTTCCCCGGTGTATCCGCCCCCTGGGAGGCAAGATGGCCCTGGAGAGAGGGCTGGCAGGTTGGTTTGCTACCACCTGTGGGGTGAGGCTGCACCGCCTCGGTACCCCGTTAGCGCACCAGCCTCGAACACCCTCTCCTGTCACCAGGTCCGAGCCTGTAGCCTGTAGCCCGTAGCCTGCCCAGCACTGAAGTCCGGAGGCCACTGGGAGAGCGTCTGCGGCGTTGGGGACGGCAAGGGGGTGGAGGCACGGACCCTGCGTGTCCCTGCACCCGAGCTGGGCCAGCCCCTGAGGTCCCACTGAGGCTGGCTCCGCCACACCGACCGCTCCCCTCCCTGAATTATTCATCATCATCATAATTGTGTAATTACTGTAACGGGCCTTAATTATTGATGCCCGGAGCAGTAATCGGTATTTATTATTAATGGGCGACGCATTCTGAGGCTTGTTTATGGAGAGCACCGTTCTGGCCTCTGCTGAGTGTGGGAGTGACGGTGAGTTATGTGGTGTGTGTGTCTGTGTGCCTGTGGGTGTGAGTGTTCTGTGTGACGGTGAGTTATGTGGTGTGTGTGTGTCTGTGTGCCTGTGGGGCTGAGTGTGGGAGTGACGGTGAGTTATGTGGTGTGTGTGTGTCTGTGTGCCTGTGGGTGTGAGTGTTCTGTGTGATGGTGAGTTATGTGGTGTGTGTGTGTGTGTGTGTGTGTCTGTGTGTCTGTGTGCCTGTGGATGTGAGTGTTCTGTGTGACAGTGAGTTATGTGGTGTGTGTGTCTGTGTGCCTGTGGGCGGTGAGTTATGTGGTGTGTGTGTGTGTCTGTGTGCCTGTGGATGTGAGTGTTCTGTGTGACGGTGAGTTATGTGGTGTGTGTGTGTCTGTGTGCCTGTGGGTGTGAGTGTTCTGTGTGACGGTGAGTTATGTGGTGTGTGTGTGTGTCTGTGTGC
>NW_005871613.1:182807-183635 GCF_000147115.1 Myotis lucifugus | reverse complement strand
TTGCTCGGGAAACAGCCTGGGTGAAGCAGGGTTTCTGGCCCCGAGCTCAGACTCCCCAGTGGGTGCTCCTGCCCGTTTTCCTCGGCACGGCTGAGCTGCAGGTGGCCCGGGTGGTGCGTGGGGAAGCCGAGGACAGCGAGATGGGGCGTGGGGCCCCACACGGGTGTGGGTTTGAGGTCAGGGCATGTCCACAAACGAATTCTTGGCTGGAAGGAGCGTGTTGTGAGCCGTTCCGCATTTTTGTGAAGACTGCGTACAAATAGGGGCTGGGAGGTGCAGGGCCCGCGATGACAGAGCAGATGCCCTCGTAGGGAAGTTCTGTCTGATGAAAAGCGTTCGGGAATGAATTCTGAGCTGACGGAGCTCAGAAGGGCCTCGGCCAGCCCCGGGTTTCTGCTGTAGGGGACACAGGCTCTGTCCCCGAAACCCTGACACTCCTTCCCCGCCTGCCTCCCCACTTCTTGCGGGGAAAGAACTCTGCACCACTGGCCTCGTCAAAGAGCTGAGTCCAGGCAGTGGCCCCGGGCGGGCGGCGAGAATAAAATTAGGGCACTCCTTTTTTGCTTCCCTTTCTTCTTCCTTCTTTTTTCCCTCCCTTCCCCCTCCTCCTCTTAATCTTGATCTCAGCTCCCTGGTTAAGATGGGATGAAAGGGAACAACAACGAAAGGTTCACAGAGGTGAGAGGCAAGTGAAGGGCCGGTGACCCCCAGGGAAGGGGACGGGGAGCTGGTCACTCGGGAAGCCCTGGGTCCCACACAACCGGAAATTGCTCAATTCTCTTAAAAATCAAATTCAGCGAGAACCTCTGGGTAGGTGCAGCAGGGTTC
>NW_005871613.1:175399-176776 GCF_000147115.1 Myotis lucifugus | reverse complement strand
GCTTGCAGGGGAAACGATTTTTCAGCAGAAGGAGGCTGAACGGCCTCCCGCAAATATCACGGGCACTGCCCAGGTGGGCCCCTCCCCAGGGCGGCCCTTGGCTCCGGGCCCTGGACCCCGACTCCTGTCCCCATGCCACGTCCCTTCTGAGAAGTCAGGCCCACACAGGTCACTGTGTCCGGACAGTAAAGCAGGAGCCGGTTCGCAGGCCTTTGGAGGAGGGGCCTGACTTTGGAGCTAGGGTCTGCCTGGCAAGAAGGGGTGGGCAGGGCACCACCGGGTGGCCCAGGTGTCCGGATAGAGGGAAAGGCGCGCAGGACACCTCAGGCCGGAGGAGTGAGCGGCCGCCACCTGTGCCCCGGGGATGGAGCCAGAGGGCTGGCCCAGCCGTCTCACCTGGGGTCCCTCCCAGCCTGGGCGGGAGTGGGGTCTCACCACCGAGTGCTGAGGGCTGCTCCCTGGCGGTGGGGTGAGGGGGAGCCGGGAGCTGGTTCCCCGGAGAAGAGGGGCCCAGAGAGCAGGGGGCGGGCCAGGAGGGGCTTGGAAGTGACGTCGGGCTTGTGATGGGTCGGGTGTCAGAGGTGAGGGACACATTTGGCTTCGACAGCGGGTCGACGGTGGTGCCGTTCATGAGATGGGGAAACGGAGGGAGAGCAAGGTTGGCGGGAACGTCAAGGGGTCTGTCCGGCTGTGCTGGTTTGAGACGAGTATCCGACGGGAGAGGCAACCAAGTCGGATACATGAGCCTGGCGTTCGGGGAGGAGCCTCAGGCCAGAAGTGGGCTTTGGAGGCCGGGAGGCGGCTCCGTGCAGGCGCCGTCGGAGGCCTGGGGCGCTTAAGGCCTCGGAGGGTCTCCCCGCGGTCACAGCAGCGTCGGAGCGTCTGAGGCTGCTCCTCGCACCGTTATAACTGCGCCGGTTTTCAGATAGAGACACGGGAGGAGGATGACAGCAGCGTTTTAATTTAAAACAGGTCAGGATATCGTCTGTGGGGAGAAGCAGGGAACATGCCCAGAGATGGAGGCAAGAGCTGCCGGGGGAGGTGGGGGTTTGGCTGAGAATTCCTTCGCCTGTGCCCTCCAGCCGCCGCCGCTTCCAGGTCAGTCTTGGGGGAGAAGCCCCCGGAGTGGGGAGCAGGCCCTGAGGAGCGAGCGGGGTCTTCCTGCCGCCAGCGTGGTGGGGCGCCAGGCACCCCAGAAAGAGCAACTAAAACTCGTGTTTGCAGCTAAACGAGGGCTTTCCGAGCGCGTTACGGGCAGGAATTCCACAGGAAACTCCCGCGTGTCCCTGCTGCGGCACAGCCTCCAGACTCCGGCCTGGAGGGAGCTTCTGCCTTGTACTTGGGTTTTATACCGTCGGGTGGAGGTGAGGGCTTGAG
>NW_005871613.1:161549-175252 GCF_000147115.1 Myotis lucifugus | reverse complement strand
AGCGGCGTCCCCACCGTTAACCCCAACGAGCCGTCCTCTCCCGGGGCCTCCTGGCACTCACTCCCCTGGGGCTGGAGGCGGTGAGTCCCGGGCCGCGCAGCAGCACCAGAACCAGGGTCCAGGGCCTGTCACCGCCCCTCAGGCCCACGGGAGGGAGACAGATCCAGGAGCCGGGGCCCCGCAGTTCAATGTGGTGCGATCGATCGCATGTCAGCTGAGCCCCCTTCCCAGGGCCTGGTGGCGGGGGAGCCCCCTGTGTCCTGCACGTGACCCATCGCCTCCAGGTGGGAGGACACTCCTGGAACGGGGTCTCCTGTGGGGGAGCCTGAGGGAGGCCGGGAGAAGGGTGCAGGCTCGCCTGTTTGTTTGCCTTTTCCTCTCCCTCCTGCATTTATTCAGGGTCTAACAGGAGGGACCCTGCCCCTTCCCGAGCTTGAATCTGGAAGGAACCACGCTGAGGTGGGGGTGCGGGGAGGACAGAAAGTCAGCCTCCGGAGCTGGGGCCTCTCTGGGGCAGACACTCAGGGGGCACTTCGGGCTGGAGGGTGAGCAGGGGCTGGGGGACAGTGTGGCGCTGGCCCGGGGGCCCATCAGAGCCGGGTCTACCAGGCGGCCGAGGTGAAGGGCCGGCAGGCGGGTTCCTTCTGGGTTTGCTCTGCCGTGACTTCCCGGTAAAGCAGGACCCAAGCCCCAGGCCCTGGTCAAGAATCCAGGCCGGGGTGGGTGCCCCTGCCCCCAGAGGTCAGCCGGCCCACGGGGCTGCAGGCAGCTTTCGGGGCGACAGTCTGAGAACCGAAGACCAGGAAGCGGACGGGGAGCTCTCAGGAAAGGCCTCCGTGCTCGGTGCCCGAAATCCAGCCCCTTCAGGGAGCAAGAGGTTGGGCGTCTCACCCTGGGAAAGTCGTGACCCTATGGGAGCCCGTGCCCAGGCGGCTTCCTGCAGGCAGGGACCAGGCCCAGTGGTTCCTGGGGGCCACACCCCTGCCTGCCTCCAGGACACTGTCACCGTCCCCCCCTCCCCCCCAGGTCTGGGCACTGCTTAGGGCCAACGAGACCCATACCCAGGTCCTGGCCTCAGGTCCGGGGCTGGGCTCACCGTCAGGGGAGAGCGGGAACATGAGGGTGCACATGGGCCCAATGGAATCCAACTTGGCCACTCCCCATTTTACAGATGGGGAAACTGAGGCCCAGAGAGGGTTTGGCCTAGGGTTGGCTCCACAGGGAATCAGAGGCAGACAAGCTCTGTTATAGCACCATCCCCCAATCTCTAGGCACTACGTTCTGGATTCTTTCTAGAATATTCTGGCCATGCTGAGGTTTGTTGGTTAGTTATTCCAGGACATAAGACCACAGTCTTCATCTCTGGGGGGTGTAGGCCCTTTAGAGACTCTACAGAAAGCCATGGACTCTCTCCTCGGGGAAGAAAAATACCCCCAAGTCCTAACTCAGAGGTCCACGGACCCTTTGTCCCTTCACGGACCCTCGGAGGCGGTGTTTCCGGAGCCGTCGGGGCCCCAGCCGCAGGTCTCAGATTTCTTGGCTCTGTGCCAGGGTCATGCCCGGCTCTGGTAACCCGTCACCTGATGCCCACCCGACCCAGGGCTCAGCACCCGGCGTTCAAGGCATTTGATGGAACCATGATCTTGTCTTCAGCTTAATCTCCAGTTTCAGAGAAATTCCCACGTGGCCTCAGAAAGGTTATTGAGCAGAGAGAATAGCCAGAAACAGAGGCCTCTGCACCGCGGTGTCGCCTCTGGCAAGGGACGGCTTGATTTTGACACCGTGACATGATTTCCCAGAAGGCAGCTGGAGGTGCTCCGTGCGGCTGGCACGTCCGGTCTCTGGGGGCCTCGCGGGGCACCCTTGCCTGCTTCGCATGCCCAGCCGGCGGGGACTCCCGGGTCCAGGGCCTTCCGTAGCGCTCAGAGCGGCAACAGCCTGGTCCCTGGTGGCCAGGCACCAATGACTCTTAACAGGAAGCTCCTCGGTCCACAGGTCTGAGGTCTCCGCACTCCGCAGCCCTGGTAGAGGGCTGAATGGTGACCCAGGAGGGGGTGTCTGTGTCTTAACCCCCAGGACCTGTGGCTGTGACCTTATTTGGAAAAGGGGCCCTTGAAGACGTAATGAAGGATGTAGAGATGAGAACATTCTCATTGTTCTGAGGGGCCCCCTGATGAGCACCCTTGTAAGAGACAAAGATGCAGACGCAGGGGGGAGGCCGTGTGAAGATGGAGGCAGAGACCGGAGGGGTGTGGCCACAGCCCGGGAGCCACCGGGAGCCGGGTGAGGCGATGGGTACGGCTCATGCTGGGTGGTGGGTGGGTGGGTGCTGATTTGGTGCTGCTGGGCTCTCATAAAAGCTGACTGAAGCCAGAGCTCACCCCCGTGCGGGGTGAGTCTTTTCTGTCCCGGGGAATCCCTGATGCCCACGGAGAGAGGGCTCAGCCCTCAGAGGCGAAGCAGCAGGGTGCCCCGTCAACAGCAACATCAGGACCACAGGCCTGGGACCTGCCGGGGCCGGGCATTTATTTCACACGAGCCTCAGAGCATCCAGGTGTGTCTCCATCGTGCAGATGGGGGAACGGGCCCCCAGACGGCAGGGCCACGTCCCAGGTCACACAGGGTGAACCCAGAGCGGGGGCTCTGGGCCCCGGTCTCCACGGCGACACTCCGCCCCCATGTCAAATGCCGATGACACGAGTCGAGTGGAAGTCCCTGCCGGGAACATGGGCCCCGATCCCATGTGCTCGCTCTCCTCCCGAACCGGCAGCTCCGCCAGCGATGAGGATCCTAATTACTAGTCAGGCCTCATGCTGTGTGTGGTCACGACCCTGTGGCTCCCCCGGGTGAAAGCACGAGAGCCGTGGAGCGCGGAATTCCTTCAGAGATGCTTCTAAATTAAGCCGTCCGCAGGCTGCCCGCGCCCGGAGCGGGAACTGTGACGGCTCTGGCAGGAGACGGCTTTGCTGCCTGGAGCTGAGTCGCTGGGTCAGGGCAGGTAAATAAGGGGCTGGCGCCAGGGCAGCCAGCGGTCCGCGGGCACAGCCGGCGGGTGGGGGCGGCGATACCCAGGTGGGCCAAGGCGCTGGGCCTGTTCGAATGGGCAGTGTTGCCCAGATAAGGACCAGGCGCCGCCACCACGGGGGACACTGGTGAGTAAGACAGGCTGGGCGCTTGTCTACGCTCTCTGCTATAATTAACTTTGACGACAATAAGACTGTGGTCTGGGGAACTCTGACTCCATCTGGGGGCCACAAGGTCTTTCTAGAGAGGACGGGAAGAGGAGGGGAAAGTGTCCTAGGGGTGGGGACCAGCCCAAGCCCTGGTGCAGGAGGAACGAGAGGAAATGTGAGCCGTGTCCAGCACGGCCAGGCGTGAACCCGAGGAGGGCGGTGAAGGATGAAAGAAGACAGACAAGAGAATACAGTTGGGACCAGGTGGATCACGGTGCCTGGATGAGGGAACAGTGACACGGCCTGTAAGCCGAAGCTTTATTTTATACGCAGTGGTTCTCAACCTTCTGGCCCTTTAAATATAGTTCATGTTGTGCCTCAACCATACAATTATTTTCGTTGCTACTTCATAACTGTCATGTTGCTACTGTTATGAATCGTCATGTAAATATCTGATATGCAGGATGGTCTTAGGTGACCCCTGTGAAAGGGTGGTTCGACCGCCAAAGGGGTCGCGACCCACAGGTTGAGAACCGCTGTTTTATAGTCAGATCACACAAAGCAAAGCAAGGGCAAGATGTTTACAATGTTCCTGAGAATTTCAAATCTGCTTCTTTCCTGTTGTTGCCATTCTCTGAACTCTGCCAAGCCTTGTTTTGGCAGCACTTGCTTCACCCCCCGCAGCCCACAGCCCTTAGCTACCTAGGACTGCAGGGTCAGTCTATAACAGGGGTGGGCAAACTTTTTGACTCGAGGGCCACAATGGGTTCTTAAACTGGACCGGAGGGCCGGAACAAAAGCATGGATGGAGTGTTTGTGTGAACTAATATAAATTCAAAGTAAACATCATTACATGAAAGGGTACGGTCTTTTTTTTTTTTTTAGTTTTATTCATTTCAAACGGGCAGGATCCGGCCCGCGGGCCGTAGTTTGCCCACGGCTGGTCTATAAGGACAAGCTTACAACCATAGCCTTTGGCTCTAATTGTGCTGGGAGGGCTTTGCCCTCCAAGCTGGGACATGTATGTGGCTTTGCCACCAGTCAGTCCGAGGCTTGAACCTGTCCAAACACTGTAGCCGCTCTCCACAGAAATGCAAGCAAACCAGGGTGCCCGTTAGATCTGATGAGAGATTTGTAGTCAACGCTGCCCCGAGGAATGGTAATTCCCTCCCTCCCCCTATTGGAATGCAAGATTTCCAGGCAGCCAGGGTTGGGAGAGACCTTGGAAGTCATTGGATCCCACCCTCCCGTTCTGCAGGTGGGAAATCTGAGGCCCAAAGGTGGAAAGCGATTCTCCCAGGGTCCCTGGGAGTCCCGGGCAGAGCTGAGCCCTGCAGCCAGTGTACCCGTCGCCTCTCCTCCGGCCGCTCCCTGCCCACTGTGGTCCCCACTTCGCCCTGGACCTAGATTCTTGGGTTCCATTTCCCAGTCATTCAGAAGCATTGCACTTTTCTGGTCCACTTTCAATGAGCAGCGTTTCATTTGGTTAATCCGCTTAATTATTAGCTACCCTCGTCATTTCGCCAGTTTTGCTCTTGACTTCGTTAGATCCTTCTGTGAGGTTTCTCTGTTCTTCCTTTTCTGGCATCTAGAGGCATCTGCTCAGCTAATTCCCTTCTAATCTTTTTTTTTCTAACTTTGACATTTATATAACACTAGTGACCCAGTGCATGGATTCATGCACATTGAAAGGAAATTAATTAGAAGATGGCTGGTGGGGCAGGACTGGGCGAGATGGGCCAGACACACCCTGGAGTCAACCTCCTGTTGTCCCTCCCTGGCCGGACGCACCTGGGGTGGTGCCAAGGCTCTAAGGGTGTCTGTGGAGTGAGTGGGGTCCCTCCAACAAGTGGAGTCCCTCAGCCTGGCCTGCGGGGATAAGGCCGAAACCAGCTCTCTGACATCCCCTGAGGGGTCCCGGAGTGCGAGAGGGCACTCTGCAAAGTTGCTGTCATACAGGGTGTGGAACGCAAATACAAGTGTGCAGTAAACCAGATTCGGGGCTGACAGTCCCCAGCAACAACATAACCCACGGCCAAAAGTGGAATTGCATGACCCCACGAGGAATCGGGCTTCCTCCTCTCTAGTTTCGGGGTGCGTCACCCGAGAACCACCACTGCCAAGTCACTGCAGCTCAGCAGCTCCTGTGTTGAGCGTCTGCCCCGTGGTGGTCAGTGTGCATCATCGCTACCAGTCGGATAAATACTTAGCATATTAGCCTTTTATATATATATATAGAGAGAGAGAGACTAGAGGCCCAGTGCATGAAATTTGTGCATCGGGGGGGGGGGGGGAGGGCGGGGAAGTCCCCCAGCCTGGCCTGTGCCCTCTCACAGTGCAGGAGCCCCGCAATCGATTGCCCCAAAGAGGTAGGCCCCGCCCACCCATCCAGGGCTCCTCGATGGATTGTCCCAAAGAGGTAGGCTGGAGCCTCAGACCCCTAGGCCTTGCAGTGCAGAGCCTCTGGGGCCCGCCTCCTCCGTGTCTCGGACCTGTGGGACCCCCAGGCCTCACCGCACAGAGCTGCCGGGCCTGGCCTCCTTCGCGCTACGCACGCAGCATCAAGTCCTGGCCCACTCCCATGTGCCCACTGCGCACACAGCCTCCTGGTGATGGGTTGTGACGGTGTGAGGGCATCACGGTGTGACGGCGTGACAACCACCTAGGCTTTTATTAGTATCGATGGTGTTAGCAACTATGTCACCCTCTGCATTTCCTTTTGTCTCTCCTCACAAGTATTGAGTATATTTATTTTTGCTCCGTTCTCTTCTCATTTCATGCCTACCGAATTTCTGTTTGGATTTCTTCTCTGGCCCGTAAGTTATTTATGAATATGCTTTAAAATTTCCAGGCAAGCTCGTTAGTTACCTTTTGTGATTGATTTCTAACTTAAAGTCTTTGGTGCCAAAGCGATCTGTGTGATTCAGATGCCTTGTCAGTATTTGTTGAGTTTTTGGTGTTTTTCCTGTTTGGAAAGCCCCATCCAGTTTCACCAGGAAATCCCTGGGTGCGATGAGCCGGCAGCGGGACAGAGAGAGTGCCCGCATTCTGGGCCAGGAGGTCAGATGGGTCCTTTCGTTTATGCATGAATTACTTCACTCCACATGTACCCACCGAGCATCCCCCTGTGGTGACTCGAGCTGGGCATCGGGGTGCAGGGAGGACTCAGGGAGCCTCGTCTGGCAGAGCTGGGGAAATGGTGATAAAACACAATCACAGTCCTGGCCGGTGTGGCTCAGTGGAAAGAGAGTCAGGCAAGGGCACCGACCTCAGTTGTAGGTTCAATCCCTGGCCCCAGTCGGGGCGTGTGTGGGAGGCAACCAATCGATCTCTCACATCGATGTTTCTCTCTCTCTCTCTGAGTGTCTCTCCCCTTCCCTTCCACTCTCTCTAAAAATCAATGGAAAAAAATATCGTCAGGTGAGGATTACCAAGAAAATAAATAAAAGAAAGTGTCCAAGACCCGGAGGCGAGACGCTGGTCATCTTCCTCTGCCTGGTGGCCGTGGCCTTGGGCGGGGAGGGGCAGCTTGGCCCACGTGCTAAACAGGGAGTGGCCTTGTGCCTTCCTCCTCCTCTGACCTCCTCCTCCTCCCCTCAGCAGGAGGCCTGGGCCGAGCGGGGACACTGAGGCCGCCCCAGCCCCGGGCTCTGTATGGTGGGGAGTGGCTTCCTAGGCGCCTTCTCCCCAGCGCGGGCCTGCTTTGTAAAGCCAACCCCACGCGCGGTGGACGGTGCGTGCGTCCACCAGCCAGGAAGGACGACCCTCCGCAGCCCAGTCAGAGGCTGGGCGGCTTCCCGTGTGCCTGACACGTCCTACAAGGAGCAGCGGGGCCGGCCGACCCCAGTCCCCTTCACAGCCCCAGGACGGTCCCCCCAGAGGACGCCAAGGATCGGCCAGGTCTGGGGAACCTAGAAATCAAAAGGCAGGATTTGAGAAAAAATAGCCAGATTTAAAAAAAATAACCTGCCAAACAGAAAAAAAAAAAAATGACAGCTATAGAGATTTCAGTTTAGGTTTGTTTTTTTCTAAGTGACAAGTGCTCAGGTGACTGGGAGCGAGGTTTTCTTGAAAAGATTGAGGGGCTGTCTCCTCTAATGAGGGCACTTGGAGATTATGGATCAGTCCCAGGTCAGTAATTCCTGTCAAGCCGGGGCCGCCGGGGGTCAGAGGCCCCGCAGAACATGGGTCCGCGCAGGACGTCACCGGCGAGCGCTGCGTCCCGCGCTCTGATGGGGCAGGTCCGGGAGGTGAGCTAATTAGCGAGGACGCCAGGCTCTCCCGGGACAGCTGGTCTCTCCGAAATCGTTCTTCTGCTCCCAGCTCTCTTTTCTCTGTGGTCCAAAAATAGACAGAACAAGGACACAGGCCGACACATGCTGCGTCTCAGAGAACAGCCAAGCTCGGCAAGGAGACCAGCCTCCTGCTCCGCACGCTCTGACGGGAGGTTCCGGACGTCGGGGTGCGGGGGCAGAGCCGTGGCCCCTGAGGGCAGGGGCGTGCTCGCCTGAAGGGAGGGGAGGCTGAAGCTCAGGTGGTGGAGACACTGGCCCAAGTTCACCCAGCTGCTAAGCGACCAGGGTCCACGGGCCACAGGGCTGGCGAGACCTGCTGGGGCAGAAGCAGCGGCGGCCCCGATGCCTTTGGAAATGAGAATCGAGTTGCTCTTCCCAGAAGCCAAACCAATATCCTCGGTCATTTCCAGTTCAGATCCAACTCGAACATCGAATCTGTTCGCCAGACGCTGGTGGATGAAGGGCCGGGTGACCAGGTGGGCGTTTGTCTGAACTCCCCGAAGACCCCCTGCTGCTTCTTAGGCCTCCGAGTTTAACAGGTTTCAGGCGAGCGAGAGGCACAGTGGATCCCGGGGGAGACCGAGGACGCTCCCCCTCCCTCATCACCCGAGGCCACTCTGGCCGCCACCACACTCTTCCAGGCTCCAAAGCCTGAACCGAGGTGCTGAGCGCTGACCTGACTCACGCGGGCTCTTCTTTTTCAAGGGGCCTGAATCTTCTTTCTTAAAAGATCAAAATAGAGTCTCCGAGTGGCAAGGATGAAGGCAGAGAGCCCCAGCGAGAGAGTCCACGTGCTCGTCTGCCCTTCGTGTCCCTCCCTCTTCGGGCCGCCTCGGGCCGCCTCAGCTGGCACGGCCAGTGGCTGGGCAGGACGTGGAGAGGGAACCGATGAGCCAGAGCGGAGAGCAGGAGGCCAGCCCAGGAGCCACGGGACTCCCTGGAGCCTTGTTATTCCGAGCGCGGCCGGTTTGGCATGGGCGCGGGGACCAAATGAGGACCCGCGGGTGCTCGCAGCCCTCTCCCGGGGCAGTAACATGTGCACCTTTAAATAAGTGGCTCTGCTCTTACAACCAGTGAATCCTCACGTAGGATCAGGGCTGAGGGAGGAGGCTTGCTGGCCGCGGCTCCACGCAGGGCCCGGAGCGGAGAGGGAGGCCTGCTGGGGGCATCCGAGCATGGCCCTGGACGGTCCTGGGCGTCGAGTCTGGCTCAGGTGTCCTCTGGTCGTGCACGTCTGTGCTGTTGTCCTGCAGGCTCCACCCAAACATGCACCCCCTTCTCCCCTCCCCGCCCCCCCCAGGAGGCCTGGAAGCCAAGCGCCCATCCACCATCTGGGCTTTGCTCTCTGAAACCCCTCCTCCAAGAGGAATGTCACACTGGAAGCTGTTTGCAGGAGCCAGACAAGGCGGGAGAAGGCGCCCCTTCCCCCTTCCCCGTCCCCACCTTGGAGGCCCCGTCCAACACGCACATGCACACGCACACGCGCGTGCACAGGCACGCACCCCAGATGCAAATGCTACCCGCGGAGCCATCACGGTGAAGCCCGACAGAAAATAATGAGAAACACTAAATCTTTTATAAGGTCAACACGCGCCTTAGCCGAGCAGCTGTCAAACAAGAAAAGAATTTAGCGCCGGAGCCACGAAACTTCCATCGGCTCATTAAGCCCAACAGGGCCCGGGCCTGGCGTGGCGAGGAGACGGGCCTTCCGTTTGGTGTCAGTAATTTGCGGCGGAGGCGAGAAGAAGCAGCCGGCGCCAAAGGGGCCTGGGGGGCGGCTGGGGAATCGTTAGCGCGCCAGGAGCGGCCTCGGCTCCTAATTGGAAGCATTGGGCATTATCAACGGAGGATTTGCCTCAGTTCCCTGACAGCTCATGGGCCCAGAATGATCGCCCACTTGTCAGTGTAAAAGACCATTAAAAACAAACCGTTTTGATTTAATTGGAGGCGGTGCACCGCGCGGCCAGGTGAGGGGCCGTCCGCCCCGCTCGCCCGGCTGCACCTCCTCCCACTCCCTCCGTGACGGGGCTGGGGGTGGGCGAGTGTCTGTGTTTCCCAGATCCTTCGCCCTTCAGACCTGTCTGCCGAGGCCTGGATGGGAGCTGGAAGGAGACTTCACACGGCAGTGAGGGCTGTTTTCAGCGGGTTGTCAACAAATGCGGTGACAAGCCGAGCTGCCAGGAAGAGGCCCCTTTTCTTCCCGGAGCCGGACTGTCCTCCTGGGAGGTGGCCGGGAGGCCTGGCTGCAAACGGGCGGCGGGAGAGCCCGGGCCGTGCTACCCTCCCTGCCCACCCCACTTAGAGGTAGCAGGATATGGGGAGGGGGGTGCATAGCAGTGGAGAGTGGGACTTTTTAGTGTATTTTTATTGATTTCAGAGAGGAAGGGAGAGGGAGAGAGGGAGAGAAACATCAATGATGAGAGAAGCATGGATCGGCTGCCTCCTGTAGGCCCCCTACTGAAGATCCAGCCCGCAACCCTGGCATGTGCCCCTGACTGGAATCGAACCTGGGACCCTTCAGTCCGCAGGCTGATGCTCTAGCCACTGAGCCAAACCGGCTAGGGCTAGAGTGGGACTTTCTGTTTTGCGCACAGTGAGAGCTAAGGAGGGCTTGCACGAGCCTGGAGGGAGGCTCTGTGAGCGGACAGCCCGCCGAGACGGGGCAGGTGTCTCCCCAGTACGCCCCTGGGGGGCCAGGTGCTGATGACGCAAGAGGAGGCCACTTGCTATAAATATTAACCTGAGCCCCCGCCGGGGCGGCCGCAGGCGCCGAGCACGGATCTGTGTGCGGACTCCCGGTGCCAGGGCTGTATGTTTTGCATGTTGGTATCATGAACGCCGTGGGTACTTGATGAATATTCATGGGCGCCTGCCAGCTCTCGGAGAGGCCTATGCATTTGTATGTTAATCTCACCCCGTCCCGTCTGCTGCCTGCCGCGTCTTCGACGAGACGACGCCTGCGGGGGCGCACGGGGCTCGGGGGACACGCCAGCCGATCCCCGCAGGAACCTCTGCTGGTTCTGATGAAGGATCAGGCTGGGAGGAGGCACCAGGTCCCTGGGAGCATGCAGTTCCAGAGCTCCAAGTTTTGCTGCCGAATTTAGACAGGGCGGACGCCTTAATTACTTTCTCTGGAAGTTTCCCTGTCGGTGCCCTCGCAGGTAGCGCCAGGCGGTTATCCGGGCGCGTGGCTCCTCCGTCGACAGCCTTTGATTTTGTGTTTGGTTGCAGATGAAGCCCTCGCTGCGCCGTCCGTGCAGTGCCCGGCAGGGCCGCGCTGCTTGCGCATCAGGCTGTCGAGCAGCCCCTGTTCCTGCCAGGGAAGCCGGGGACACGCTCGGATGGTCGGCACCCATGGCCCGTTGGGATGGGATGCACACGGCGAGGTGTGGTGTTGTCTTTCCCCTTTTCTCTTATTGGAACAATGAGCAGGAAAAAGTGTTTGGGGGGTGTTTTAAGAAGAGGCTGTTAAGTTACAAATAAGAATCTGAGAGTTGAGTGTCCTCAACTAGACAGCGAGGCTCTGGATGCCAGCTTCTGGGCCCTGCTCTGGGGGAACGTGGACAGACAGGAGACTCTCAGAGGTCTCAAGGTTACTGCTGTTAGGGACAACCTGTAGGTACTCAGTAAGTCTTGGCTAGGTGGACAGAAAGATGGATGGACTGATAGATGGATGGACTGATGGACAGATGGATGGATGGATGGATGGACAGATCAACAGATGGATGAATAGATAGATGGATGGTTGGGTGGATGAATGGATGGACAGATGGATGGATGGATGGATGGATGGATGGACTGATGGATGAATAGATGGATGAACAGATAGATGGGTGGACAGATGGCTCTCGCTTAGAAGTGGGAACAGGTGATTATGTTCTCCTAAAAGTCATACCCCCCCAATAGGATGGTGTTTGGAGGTGGGGTCTCTGGGAGGTAATTAGGCTCATGAGGGTGGGGCCCCCAGGATGGGATTAGTGCTCTTCTCAGAAGAAACACCAGCTCTCTCCCTCTCTCTCAACACAAGACGGTGGCCATCTGAAAGCCAGGAAAAAAGCCTCGCCAGAACCCAACCACACCAGCAACCCGATCTTGGACTCCAGCCTCCAGAACTGAGAGAAATACGCGTCTGCTATTTAAGCCCCAGGCTATGGGTGTTGCTGTAGCAGCTGGAGCAGATTAAGGATGAAGTTCATATTCCTTGGTTCTTCTTGAAGCCCTGACAAGCTTCGTATGGAACGCATGAAAGCGTGGCCACTTGCCACAGGAAATACTTTAAGTATAGCTGTGCAGTCGCCGCTGACAGGGTGCAGGGAGCTGAGGACTCAGGCTTGGTGGATGCCCCACCCACTGGACCAGCTCAGCCCTCCCATCGGAGACCTGCAGGCACAGTCAAGCTTGAGAACCGCCCGCAGGGCCGATGCCAAAGCTCGTCCAACCCAGAGACGATTGCTCTGACCGTCCCGCAGCCGGGCTGTGGCCAGCGCTTCACACGCACCTGCATGGGCCTCTCTCCTGCCGTCCCCACTTTACAGGTGCGGCCGGGGAGGCAGGCTGGGACCTGGAGCCAGCGTGGCTTCGAGCCCACAGGCTCAGCCCGCCTTCTACGCCCCACCCCTGCCTCACGCCCTTTGTAACCGCAGCCTGGACCCCGGTCGATGGCTTCTTTCCTCTTTAGCCTTCGGGCCAAACCACGATTTCAAAGATGCTCAGGGGTGTTGTCAAGGCCTAAAGGCGTTCAGGGCAGTGGAAAGTTCTGTTTATTGCAAAGGCTTAAATCAGCCAGGCCAGGGCTGGCACGGCCCCCCGGACACCCATGAAACCCTGAGCGCCGTCCACCAGCCTTCCCAGGCCCAGCATTTAGCGCCCCCCCCTCCCGCCCCGACCCCTGACCGCAGGCGCAGGCCTTACTATTGCTCGGCCCTGCCAGGGCCCACGGGGCCAGCCCCACCCCCTGTGCCTCTGGTGAGCTAGGACCTGGGCACGGGCACGGACTTTAACTTTAACTTCCTCCTCTCGGACAGTGACTCCCCTCCTCGCACCACCGGGAGGCCGAGAGGACAGACATCGCAAGATCGTTCATCAACGCCCCGCCTGGCGGCAGAGGTGCGGCTGTGCGCGGGCTGTGACTGTGGCTGCCGCTGGGAACGGCTCAGAATAGCTTCTGGATGCCCTTCCCTCCGCACCGCCCGCCGGCCGACTTTGGCCAGAGTCCCCACTTTTCGTGTTGTTTGCACCACTCGGAGGCAGCGAGTCCCGAGACCTCTGAGGAGAGGAAGAGCAGAGGCCAGAAAGCAGGGCCCTCGCCTCGCCTTCCCCCCACGGCTGCTCTGTGGGGCCAGCGGCCTGCGTCTCCGAGGGGAATGGGGGTGGGGGGGGGGTGTGTTCACTGCCACAGCTTTTATTTTTTTATTTTTTATTTTAAATATATTTTTATTGCTTTCAGAAAGGAAAGGGAAGAGGGAGAGAGAGAGAGAGAGAGAGAGAGAGAGAGAGAGAGAGAGCATCAATGATGAGAGGAGAATCATTGCTCGGCTGCCTCCTGCATGCCCCCTACTGGGGATCAAGCCTGCAACCCAGGAATGTGCTCTTGACCGGCAGGCCGATGCTCTATCCACTGAGCAAACCAGTTAGGGCTATAACAGCCTTTTTATTAGCCTCCCATGTGGTTATTACTGTCCACCCAAACCTAGATAGAGTGATATCTCAGATTCATTACTTAGAGCCTTACAACTGCTCAATCAATATTTGGTGGATGAATGAACAGATAAGTACACTTAATGAATAATTAAATGACATTCAAGATTATGCCTTTCTCTGCTTAAAGCCCTACCCTCTACCTCAACCGTAGGTACAGGTTAATGCTCAAATCCTTTAACTTGATCTGGCCCCTACCAATCTTTCCAAGTTTATTCCTTGACACATAATGATTCTGATGCACAGTAGGTCTCCAATGTTGTATGCACAACACTGAGCTAGAAACGTGGTTCTCAAAGTTTATTGTTCACCAGAATCAGTTGGAGAGCTTGTTGACACAGAGATTGAAGGCTTTCATTTCTAGAGCTTGTGACTGAGTAGGTCAGAAGTTAGGTCAGGATATTTGCATTTCTATCCATCTCCAGATGCTGCTGATGCTACTGGTTTAGAGAGTTATATGATCTAAATTTCTGTTTTAGCTATGATACTCAATTAATATAGTATTTTAAATTCCTATAAGGCATTTGTTTATAACTCA
>NW_005871613.1:157704-161449 GCF_000147115.1 Myotis lucifugus | reverse complement strand
CGTGTAGCTGAGGCCCAAGCAATGGGCTTACTCTGTTTTCCGGGTGACGTTCAGCACAACATTTGAAATTTTTTCATGTCCAGTTGGGGAGAAGAGTTTTCTGGATTAAACTGAAAATTCCCAGGTGCTAGAAGGATTCAGGGGACGGCGGCTGGGGGTCCCCAGGACGCAGGGCCGGTCCTGTTAGAAGTGCCAGCTCCCTTGTCCTCTGCGATGCCGGTCTCTCCTGCCCTCCCGGGCATAGACGCCTGACCCCTCCCCCTGACCTGATTCCCCGACTTCCCCCCTCCCCCCCCAGCTCCCCCAGGGCCCCAGGAATGTTGCCGTTTGTCCTAGTCCCAGGGCCTCCGCTCTGGCTGCCGATGACCTGCCAGTGTTTGAGCAGGAATGTCACCTTGTGAGCAGGTGCCTAAAAATTCTCTACCTCCGAGGGGCCGGATGCTGTAAAACCAATTAAGCCCCTGCCTTCCTCCCTTCTGCGTGCGGATGTGAACGGTGGTGGGGCTCCGTGCTGGGGGCGCAATGCCAGCTGCATCAGGATCTGACTCACGCTTCCCGTCGCCCCGTTCCCGCGTGTGGCACATCCTCCTGCGCCCCGTGCCCTACACAGCAGCTCGGACGGTCTTCTTCCGGAGCGACACAGCGGCAGGACCCTTAGAATACCCCCCCGGGCGGGCACTCGGAGCGGCGGCACCTCTGGCGGCTGCCCCTCCTGGGTCTGCAGAGAGTGGCTGGGCTGGACACGGCCGGCACAGGGGGCAGAGGCGGCGGCGGACGGGCCCTGAGCCGCCCTGGGGTTGGCAGAGTTAACTTTGCAGCCAGCGTGGGTTTGTAAGAGCTTAAGGGAGAAAACCCTTCCCTTAGACCCGAAGCCTTCACTCATCAGTGCATCTCGGGGTGTCACTGTGTGTCTCGGGGTGTCACTGCACGTCTCGGGGTGTCACTGTGCATCTCGGGGTGTCACTGCGTGTCTCGGGGTGTCACTGCGCGTCTCGGGGTGTCACTGCGTGGCTGACCGCTGCTCCCCGCGTCCCCATTCTGTGGGGAGCCAGGGGCCCGGGGGACCCGCAGGGTCAGTCTTCCACAGAGAGGCATCCGATCCAGCCTCCGGACGCAGGAGCTTGTAACCCAAACCGTTAGCGTCCCAGCCGGGCCTTATCCCTAAGCAGCGGGGCTGAGCTGAGAGGATTTGTCCACACGTTAGCGACGGAATGACCGTCATGTCGGGGTGGGCCCTGTGGTGGGGGCGGCGATGGAGGTGGAGACCTGTTAGTCCTCACCGGAGGATACTTGTTCCATTGGATTTTAGACAGAGTGGGAGGGAGGGGGAGAGACCGCGAGAGAACGTTGGTGTGAGAGAGGCACATTGATGGCCGCCTCTTGCACGTGCAAACAAGGTACATGCGCCCGAAGGAATCGAACTCGACCCTTCAGTCCACAGGCCGGTGCTCTGTCCACTGAGCCACACTGGCCGGGGCCCAAATGGATTGCGGATCTTCAGTTAGAACCTGGACTTGGCCGTAAAGATCTGGACCCTGCAAGTCCGCCCCCTTCACTGCCGGCCTCGGGCCTTCACGCCTGACGGCCAGGAACACGAGAAACCAGGTGTGGCCAGAGCGCGGGACCGTCAGAGGGAATTGGGCTGAAAGGGGGCTGGCGCTCTGGGACAAGCACCGGGAGGGAGGGAGGGAGGGAGGGTCCTCATCCTTTAAAAACATTTAGAAAGGTCGCCTTACTGGTTTTGTAAAAGCTACGCGTACTCACTGTGAACACTCAATGCAGAAGGAGCGTCAGAGAAAGTAGGACTCAGCCTCCCCCCCCCCCATCCCTCCGCCCCTGGCCCCGGGGTCCCTCCTCCGGCTCTGCCCTTGGGCGCTCGCACCTGTAACCAGTGCAGCCGCCTCTATCCAAACGCACACACGTCAGTGCTGTGTTAGTAACGCGTCAGTAAGCACGGACTGACGTCATTTTCGTGGCTGTGCACTATCCCACAACGTCACGGATCATCTCTGCGTCTGTTTGACATCATGCATGTGAGCCATCGCTTGACTGGCAGCACCCAAATTCCACCGTTGTGGTTGGCGCCGCCACGAATAGTTGGAGCGCTCGCCCCTTTGTCTTCGGCCGTTGTCACTGGTCGCCTTTGGTAACGGAGGATAAAGCATCTATTTTTCCTGGCTTAATATTAGGCGGCGGTAGGACATGTGCTGCCCACTGGGTCACTTTGGAGAGCAGAAGGCGGAGCTATTAATAATCCCGCCTCCCCACAGGCCCACAGGAGGGCTGCCAGGCTAGCCAGGGCCGTGGCCTGGGAGGGACCCAGGAACAGGTGCCCCCCGCGCCCCCAGCTAAGACCGTGGTGATGGGGTGATCGCTATGGCGATTGTCCCCACCCCAAGCTTGAGCTGACACCTAAGGTTGGTGTCTCCCCTCCATTGGAGGCTGCAAACGCTCATACCAGTTCTCCAAACTCTCCCGTCTGGCCGTGTGCCTGTCAGTTCCCTGTCTGCCCGTCTGCCCGGCCAGTGGCCCCCAAAGCAGCCCAGGTTGGCACGGAGAACAGGGCCTGGAGCAGAGGTGCTCCGGAAGATTGGGACAGGCTGGGGTGACGGGGCTGCCATGGGACCCAGGTCTGGCTGACCCTGGAGGCACACGCACACGCACACGCACACGCACACAGACACGGCCGCCCCTCCCGCTCCGGCCACTCACCCTGCCTGGAAGACCCAGCACGTCTGGTGGAAGGCCTGTGAGTGCGAGGCCACCAGCACAGAGGGTGACGCCCACCCAGCCCTCCTTCACTCGGGGGGGAGGCTGCTGAGTTCACCCTTCGTCCCCCAAGTGGGAATCGGAGCTGTTCCCCGACATGCACTCTGGCTCCAGGGCCGCCACCTCCGAGAGCCTCGTGCCCTGCCCTCTTGCTCCTTGACCGGTGGACTTGGGGGCCTGGAACCCTAGGTGGGCAGAGACTTGGGAACTAGCCCTGCCCCTCGCTGTCGGATGGGGAAACTGAGGCCCAGAGAGGCTTGGCGGCCAGCCCAGACCTCTTAGCATTCATGTCCCTGAAGAAAGGCCACTTGCCAGCTGTCGGCTACCCTCCCTCGGGGCACTGGCCATTCGAGGAACTGCTGGTGGCAGAGCCCACGGGGAGCCTGTGTGCCGGGACCCCGCGGCCCGAGGGGTCACCGCCCCGAGGCACGTGCCTCCTTTCCTTGTCCCTCTGGCGAGGGCCCTGTGCGCGCCTCGGCGGGCGGCCGGGGCGGGCGGGTAGGAGCCAGCCTGCGAGGCCGAGACCCAGCCCGGGGAAGGCCGCGCCTGCCGCAGCGTCTCCCTGTGAAAGGCGTTTAATTATTTCTGACAGAGTTCAGCAGCGACATCTGTTCGCGAGCGGGGAGGGTCCGTGCGGGTCATCCATCACCCTGACAGGCTCCGCTTTTCTGGAAGTGCTTTTTCCCTTCCTGGTGGGGCCAGGGCGGGGCGGGGATCAGCCGAGACAGGACAGGGCACCGGCCAGGAAAGGGCCTCCTGGGGCCTGGCACTCGCTCGAGGCCGCTGTGGACGGGCAGCCCGACTCCGCGCCGGCGCTGGCGCGTTTGCTTTGGGAGGTGGGTGTCATCAGGTCGGTGAAAGGCTTCTGCATTTCTGTCCCTCTGGGCCGGACTGTCGCTCTTCCCTTCATCCCCTCCACTCCTTTCCTTCCACAGTCAGCCACTGACCCGCCCGGTCGGGGCCAGGCCGTGCTGGG
>NW_005871613.1:138431-157495 GCF_000147115.1 Myotis lucifugus | reverse complement strand
CCGGGGGTTGGGGCCCCGGGGGGGAAGGGGAAGGGGAAAGGGGTCCCCCAGGGGGGCCAGGTCCCAGGGGGCAGCACAGCCCAGTGGCGAGAAGAAGAGGCTAGGCAGCCCCGGACTGAACCTGGGTCCCCTCTCACAGGGCCAGGCCTCGGCCTCTCTGAGCCTCAGGCTCCTCGGCAGTGGATCGGGGACCTCAGGTCTGTAGGTCACGCACGTCCAGCCCTCGGGGCCGGGCGTGAGCTCAGAGGCCCTCTCGCGGGTGTTACTTTCCTCCGGGGGGCGGGGTGGGGCTGAGTGTCCCGTCGGTGGTGGCCGCATCGGGGTCTGTGTGGGTGTACCAGGTGGCTCCCAGAGTCGCACGGGCAGTCGGACAAGATGAGGCGCACCCTCCCGCCCGGGACTGGCATCCCCACTCTCCCTCGCGGTTTCTGCGGCTTCTGCGGCGCGATGGGGCTGGCCTGGGCCCTGCAGTCCCGGGCCCCAGGGTTCCGGGCCCAGCTTGCGCTCTGCCCAGGGGTCAGGACACTCGTAGGACACACACACGGGTGACAGCACGATGCCGGGTCGGCTCCTGTGCGCACAGCAGCGCTTTCTAGGCAGAGACGCCTGGGAGAGACCGCAGGGCTCAGGCGAGCCTCCGCCTTTGAACATAGAAGTTGTTGGTTTGTTTCTGCAGGGAGGCGGCGAGTGAGGCAGGAGCCCTGCCCCGGGACATTGGCCCTGCCCCGGGACAGCGGGGGTGGGGGGGTGGGGGGTGGAGGCTTTCCCTGCACCGCTGGGGAGGCCCCTGAGCCCTCCTTGTCCATCGCCTGGGACTCGGGCAGATCCTACATCAGAGACGAAGGGGCTGAGGGTGGGAGTCGCTGCTGTGGGGCCGAGAGCCACGCGGGCATCTGGTGCCAAGGCGGACCCACCGCACAGCAGCGATTCGGCGGCTCCAGGCCTCCGACGGCCAGTCATGTTCCCGTGCGCGGGGGCGGGCGGCGGACAGGCGGCGGGGCAAATGGTCAGTGACACGTGCTGACAGAGGCCAGCGGGCGGACACGAGAGGCCGCGTCATGGGGGCGGCAGGCTTCTCGCGAAGCTCGGCAGCTTGTTCGGTTGCATTAGGCTCAGGGAGGCGCCGGCCCCTTTATTGCCTACATTGCAGTTTAGCCCGACAAGGCGCCGGGCCTGGCTGGCCGGGAATGCCGCTTTGTGCTGCTGTCTTCCCCCCATCCCGACGCTGGGTCCCCAGGTCGCCCCGTTTCCTTCCTCGGCACAGTGCCCCGCCCCCCCCCTTATGGGCACCGATGCAGGGCCATGCGGCCGAAGGGACACCACTCAGTTCTGAGGCTGGAGCTGGTGGCTGCTGGAGGCATTTGCTCTGCTTCCCAGGGATGCCCCCTGGGGAGCTGTCTGCGCCCCCAAGTCTCCAGGGCAGGGGGTGGTGTTTGAACGGCCCCCTCCCTGGAGGGGGTTTGACCCACAGTGCCCGCCCCGTGGACAGACCCCAGGCTTCAGCCGTCAGACGGCGGGTTCAGCCCGAGGCTGCCCTTACCAGCATGCGCTGTGCCCGGTCAGCCCACGGGCAGAGCAGCGGCCCTTCAGGGAGTGTGAAGGTCGTGACCTGAGCCAGGCCGGCACGAGGATGCGCTCAGGGCTGGCAGCGCTGCTGTTGGTATTACTGGGTGGCTGGGAGCCCACAGAGCTCGCTGTCGAGAGGACGGGGACCCCGCCAGGGAGGTGAGGGGTGCCGCCCGGTGCGGGGAGGGAGCGAGCCTGACCTTCTGGAAGTGAGGCATATGCCAGAGGGCGTCCAGCTTCACGGGCGGCTTGTACTTCCTCAGCTGGCTGCTCCGGGTCTCATAAAGCTTCCCGAGGCTCACCTGCAGCCAGAGAAATGCAGAGGCAGATGCTCACCTGGCGGCTCCCCTGGCCGCTCCCCTGGCCGTTCCCTGGCCGCTCAGAGAAGCCAAGCTGCCAGGTGGGGGGACGCCATGGTCCTGAGCATTGGAACAGCAGGGACACCAAAGTCCTGCTCCTGATGAGACCGATACAGCCCCGTGAGCAGGAGGGGTCTGGCTTTAAGTGACGGCGCGGGTCTCCGGCCTCGAGCTGCAGGAATTGGCCGAGCTGGACCGGGTCCGTCCCCGCTCCCCGTCCCTGCGTGGGCACCGCCCCTCTGAGCTCCATGTCCACCCTGGGAAGCAGGTCACACCCCCGCCCGGGCTTCTGAGAGGCGCCGATGAGATGACGTAGCTGATGCCCCGGAAGTGTTTTCGGGGCCCGAGTCATTCATTGGGAACGGGACGCTCTCCTGAGTGCAATACAGTGGGGCCTTGACTTACAAGTTTAATTCGTTCTGAGACCGAGCTCGTTAACTCAAATTACTCTATTAACTCAATGCAAAAAATCGGCCGAGAGACGGCTGGTATCTCAAAAAACTTGTTAGTTGGGACACTCGTAAGTCAAGGCCCCACTTGTGTTCCCTGTGCCCCGCCCCCTCTGCCTTCTCAGCCTTTTCTTTGTAGATATCACGGGGCGGTTTTCTGTGAGGCCAGGTCAGCCTGTGCAGAAATGAATTTAAATCTAATTTCCGGCCCGGCCAGCGTGGCTCAGTGGTTGAGCGTCCACCTATGAACCAGGAGGTCACGGTTCGGTTCCCGGTCAGGGCACAGGCCTGGGTCCTGGCTAGATCCCTGGTGGGAGGCAGCTGATCCATGACTCCCTCTCATCATTGATGTTTCTCTCTCTCTCTCCCTCTCCTTTCCTCTCTGAAATCAATAAAAATATATGTTTAAAAAATCTCATTCCTGGATGTGTGAGACCGTGCGGAGGTTTGGTGGAAAGTCCGCAGGCAGGTGTGTGTGTGTGTGTGTGTGTGAGAGAGCGAGAGAGAGAGAGAGAGAGAGAGAGAGAGAGAGGGCAAGAGCCGGTTTCTAATCCTGCGTCAGGCACACAGGCCAGGGGCCGGGCCCCGCAGAATCTCCACTCTTGGGGCTTAGGTGGGACTTCAGTCTGACAAGACCCCCTGGAGCTCTAACTTCCCACAGTGCCCCCTGGGCCAGGCCACACGCAGTGTGGTTCCCGGCCACCCCCAGGGACAGGCGTGCACGGGGCTCAGTCTCGGAGCTGAGCTTTGCGGGGCCAGCCCTTCCCGCCTCTGCTGCCCGACCCTAAGCCGCCGGGGAGCGAGGCCGCCTTTACCTTCTGCTTCTTCTCCAGTTTGATGGCTTTCTGGGTGGCCTTCTGCTCCTGCACCCACAGCTTCTGGTACTGGTGCTGCAGCAGGTCGAACAGGGGCGTGGAAGGCCTGCGGGCGAGGCCGGCGTGTGAGGCACCCTCCCCCGGCCACCCGCCCTCTGGGGGCCACCCACCGGCCATCTGGGCTCCGGGGAAAACCCCTCTCCCGAGGAGCGGGTGCCCCACATGGTCACCCACAAACACGGATGACAGTTGAGGCTGAGGTGAGGGTTCACCCCAGGAGCGTTGGGCCCTATTGGCTCTCCTTTCGTGCATATTTGAAATTTTTCATAAAAAGTGAAAAAGAGAAAAAGGAAAAACAAAGCAGTGGAGAAAGCTCTCTGTCCTCCCCATTCACTCCTTCCTGACTTTCCCTCGGACCCGAGCTTCGTCACCAGTACAGGCCGGGGTTTGAGGGGGCGGAGCGGCGAATGGTGCCTCCCCCAGGCCATGTCCGTCCTGACCCCGGAGCCTGGTGGCCAGGACGGTCTGGGAAAAGGGCTTTAGCAGTTGGGGGCAGGTGAGCGATCGCAAGATGGGGGAAGGCATCATGTGCGTGCTGTTCAGGGTGGGCCCAGACCCAGACGGTGTCCCTGTGAGAGATGCAGGGAAGCGAGACGCAGGGACCGGAGAGGGTGCTGTGAGGAGGAGGCAGAGGTGGGAGCCCCTGTCAGGAGCCCAGGCCCCCAGGAGTGGGAAGGGGGAGCAGGGAAAGACCCTCCGTGGCCTCCAGGGGGCGCGGCCCTGCCCACCCCTGGCCTCCAGCGCTTCTGTTGTGTTAAGACACCAAGTTTGTGGCGGTTTGTTACGGCAGGCCCAGGGCACGGACCCCCCGGGGTTCCTCGGGCAGACTTTGGGAAACACTGGTAGAAACGGCTTGCAGCTCGTACCTCTCAGCGCAGGACCTCAGCCTGGACACAGCCCCACAGCGGGAGGAGCCCAGGCAGCGTGCGGCGCGCTCTCTGCTCTCTGGGGGCGCAGGACCCCGGGGCAGTGTCAGAGCCTCGTCCCCGTCAGTGGATCTGGGGGTGCCTGATCCAGCCGTCACCCCGAGCCCCCTGAGTCCCATGAAGGGCAGATGGCACTTCTGGGCGGGTGCACAGGCATTGTCTGGGGAGAGGATCCACAGGCTCAGAGGTGGGTGCGCCCTGGGAAAGGTTGGGAGCCCTGTATTACCCGTGACCTTCCGTCACAGACACGACAAACCACCCCAAGGCCGTGCCGCTAGGACCCCAGACCCCAGCCCTCAGCCTGGCTCTGCACCAAGGTCAGCGTGTACAAATCGGGACGCTCCCCACGCGGACCCCTCAGGGGTCCCTGTTTGCAGGGAGGGGCAGCGGCTTAGAAACAGGAGGTGCTCGGAGGCCTCTTCCTGGCAGCCTGTGCATAGCCACGCCCAGGGCTCTTTGCTGTCCTGCCCCTTTGCCCCTGCGGGGACTTTATTGCTTAATCAGTACCCGCCCCAGGCTTCTGAGCCGCCTCATTTACAGCCATGCTTTCCAGGGACACTGGACGGTGATCTGGCAACATCTACCCAGAGGCCTTCGCTGAGACACTGTCTTCCCAGCCCCCATGGCAGGCATCACAGCGAGCCTGCCCCCTCCCCTCCCCATCCTGCGGCCTGCTGACGCTGTGCCCGCCCCTGCCAAGGTTCTTCTCACCTGGGCAGAGGCAGGAGGCACTCCTGACAAACCTGGGGGCACAGGGACATCGGGCAGGTCTGCCCTGGCTCTGTAACTTGGATACTAAGGTGGGGGCCTTGCTGACCTGGGGAGAACTCGGGGTGTAGATTGGATCACATCACCCCCCCCCTTTTAAAAATATATATATATATTTAATATATACTTTTTATTGATTTCAGAGAGGAAGGGAGAGAGATAGAGAGATAAAAACATCAATGATGAGAATTATTGATTGGCTGCCTCCTGCATGCCCCCCACTGGGCAGGGATCGAGCCCACAACCCATGGGCCCTTGGCCAGAATCAAACCTGGGACCCTTTAGTCCTCAGGCCAACGCTCTATCCACTGAGCCAAACCAGCCAGGGCTTTTAAAATATATTTTTATTGATTTCAGAGAGGAAGGGAGAGGGAGAGAGAGAGAGAGAAACATCAATGATGAGAGAGAATCATTGATTGGCTGCCTCCTGCACGCCCCACACTGGGGATCAAACCCACAAACTGGGCATGTGCCCTGACGGGGAAGCTATGCCAGCCGGGCCACAGCACCCCTTCTTAAAGCACCCTCAATGGCCTCCCATCTCTTAGACTAAGCCTAAGCTGAAAGAGAGAGAGGCAGAGAGAGAGAGAGAGAGAGAGAGAGAGAGAGAGAGAGAGAGAAAGGGAGAGGGGAGAGGGAGAGAGTGGGGGGGGAGAGGGAGAAAGAGGGGGGGAGAGAGAGAGAGAGAAGGAGAGGGAGAGGGAGAGGGAGAGGGAGAGAGAGGGAAAAAGGAAGAAAGAAATCAAGTCTGAAAGTTGTGTGATTGGCTGGGGCCACATAGCCAGGGATGGGGCGATGGATCTGGGTCCCCAGACTCAGTGTCAGGACGAGAGCCCAGCCCATGCCCCGCCCCCTGCCAGGCCCAGCCCCTCGAACATCAGACCAGACGCCCCCTTTTCGGTGGAGGGTGGCCGGCCTCTGGGCCTGGGGGCCCTGCCTGCCCCGCGCCGGGGCGGGGGGGGGGGGGTTCAGCATCTTCCCCGAGTGCTCGGCTCCTCCGGATGCATCTTTAGGAGCCAGGTCTCTTGTTTTCTTCCACAGCTGTTTCCGGCTGCTACCTTACAACATGTTCAGTTTTTAAAAAGGGAAGGGTAGTTCTTTATAATGCAGAAAGGCATCCCCCCCCTACCCCCCCTAAACGAATGATTTTTGCCACAGGCTGAAGGCCCCGTGGTCTCGGTTAGAGCTTTGTTGGGAGGAGCTGGAGGGGTTCACACGGAAGCTCTGAATTATTTATCCTCACTAAATGAGGTGGGAACGGTGCGGGGAAGCCGAGCCCAGAGAGGTCAAATGGCTGGCCCAGGGTCACACAGCACACTCCAGGCGCAAGGCCTGGACTCCCACCCCTCGGGCCAGTGTCTGCAGCCGAGAGAACGTGCAACTGACTTCTGCAAAGACCGAAGGGGACAGGCCAGCAGGCCGGCTGCAGCTAGAGGCCAAACCCAGGGGGCCGGGCCACTCCCAGGTGGGGCCCCCGACCTTCCCAGGGGCTTGCTCCCTGCATCTGGGGTCACAGGGCCTGTGGCAGCCGTAACGATAATCGTCAGAGTCCAGGCTTCCTGCTGCGTCCTCTGTCCTCAGGACAACAACTCTAGAGACAGATGTGAATATGCCCATTTCACAGATGAGAAATCAGAGGCCCAGAGAAGTTCAGTGTCTTGCCCAAGACCACACAGCCAGTGAGTGACGTGCTGCATTTTCACTGGGAGCCTGTGGGCTTGTTGCCCTGCAGCCCTGGCCCTCGCAGTACTGAAGGCTGAGCGCCGTGTAGGGACGGACAGCCTTTGGCGCTCAGAGGAGAGAACGGTTCGTTGAGCAGCAGCGTGGGACGAGGAAAGCCCCCCTCCACCTTTTGATGGGTCTTCGGGTTTGAGCAGAAGATGGCCAGGAGGGGTCTCTGGACAGAGGGATCGGCATGAGCAGAGCCAGGGGGCCCGGCCGGGCTAGCACCACACCTCGGGACTGGCCTGATGGGCGCCGGCGGACAACGGAGATTCACACATGCCCCCCAGTCTAGTGAGCACTTACTGTACCGAGCCCACAGTGAACACTTCAGCTACAGTCCCGGTGACTCCTTATGACTCTGAGAGCGAAGACGAGCATTCCTGCTTTCAGATGGGGAAACTGAGGCTCGGAGAAACGAAGCAACTTGCCTGAGGTTTGCTTGTGGCCTGGGAGCAGCCAAGGGGCGGGTCCAGGCTCCAAATTGGGCTCCCCTGTGGGCCAGGACCCCAAAGCGGGTCTGAGTGGTCCCAGTGGCTTGTCCCGGTGGCCCGGCCGCTGGTCCTGCTCTGGGCCCGGCCGGTGGAGTCAAGTTGTCATTTTCTACATTTGACTTCCCCGACGGTGTGCCCTCGACCCAGAGCAGCCGATCGTCCGACGCCCTGGTGGTCCCGTCCTGGGGGTCCCAGGCTCTCCACTCAGGGCTTCCTCTGTTTCTGGTCGGCCCGCCTGGGGAACGGCGAGGCTGCCGCCCAGGGCCCAGACAAATTATTTGCTGATAACCTGGCAGGAACGGCTCGGGAAAGTTCCTGACCAGCCTGACATTCCCACTAACCGCAAAACGGTGTCAAAGCCGGGGACGACGCGAAGTGAAGCCTGCCGGCTCGGGGTAGGCCTGCAGGAAACCTCAAATTAGTTCCATCAAGTCCATCTCGCTGCCTGGCGATTGATACCCCAGACCGGGGGTTGATCTCCGACGCAGGCGCCGGGGAGCGAGGGGGCCGGAGATGATCATTTGCAAACATTAGGCTGACACTTGGTGCGCGCGGGGGTGAGGGCTGACAGCTCTGATTTGCCCGCGCGGCTCCGCGCTGCCGCAGCGCGCTCTGTGGATTAGAGGGGCCCCTTTCATGGCAGCCCGTCTTCATCTGAGCCGCTCATTAAAACTTGGCGGAGCCGGAGAAGTTGGCGGAGCAGGGGAGCTGCGGGCACCTTCTGAGGGACTCAGGTACACATGCGTTGAAAGGTGTTGGAGGAGGCAGCCTTGGGTCTGACAAACCGGATTTCAGTGCGGCTCCCCGCTCACGGCGGCTGAAATAATTGGTCATCAGTGACTACTAATTCGGTTTAGTAGCCGGAGGCGATTTTTTTCTTCCCGGAAAATCAATGACAGCGCGGAGGTCTGTTCAACGCGACTCCGCTCCAGACGGGCCCTTCCTTGACGCTTGATGCTCCTTCCAGCGGAGACAGCTATTTTGTTAAAATGAAATTAAAATCCATCTCTAATGTGCTGGCAGCCCCGGGGGGCGGGAGAGGCGCGGGCGCCCACACGGCCTCCGGGCCGGCGGAGTGGACAGTGGCCACCAGGACGGGCCGTGTCTCCTCGGCTGTGTGACATTCACAGCACGCCAGGGACCGTGGAGGGTCTGCTTTGGGAGGAGGCTGGGGGCTGGGCTTCCCCCTGGGTTCTAAATCACAACCCACACCCGACAGGGGCCCCATCTAAGACCCAGCCCCTCTGGATGGGTTCCTTCACCGAGGGGCCTGGGGAGGGTGCCCTCGTGTGCTCGGACAGCACCCAGAGGTGCCCCTCAGGCTGGGGCCGCCTCCCCTCCGTCCACGCCCGAGGCCTCCTGAATGGGCTCGTCCGTTGTTGTGCCAGGTGACCTCCGTGACCGTGTGCTGAGCACTGCGCTTGTGCCCATTACACAGCGGTTTTTTCCTCCGAGCAATTCTGACTACTGTTGCCCGCATGGTACCAAAGCCACCGTTAAATCATTTATTTGCTTTCTTTACATTGACATTGCAATTGAGATCATTGCCGATTTCACATCCTATATAATAAAAGGCTAATATGCAAATCAACCGAACAGCAGAACGACCGGTTGCTATGACGTGTAGTGACCACCAGGGGGCTGACGCTCAATGCAGGAGCTGCCCCCTGGTGGTCAGTGTGCTCCCACAGGGGGAGCGCTGCTCAGCTAGAAGCCCTGAGCCAGGCTCACGGCTGGCGAGTACAGCGGCGGTGGTGGGAGCCTCTCCCACCTCCACAACAGCACTAATGATGTCTGACTGATGACTTAGGAGCGAGCCTAAGCCATCAGTCGGATCCCCAGAGGGCTTTCAGACTGCGAGAGGGCCCAGGCGCCCCCCCCCCCACACACACACACCCAGTGCACAAATTTTGTGCACCGGGCCTCTAGTGCAGTTATAAGAAAGAAAACAGAGGTCCCAGGACCCCTTCCAGTGGTGACATCTGTTCCCCCCATGGTAGCATCTTGTGAAATTCAAGGGTAAAATCGCATCCAGGATAGTGACACTGAGAGTCTCCCCTCTTATTCAGATGTCCCCAACTAACTTGTACATGTGTGTGTTTATTTCTTTTTAAAAAATATATTTTTATTGATTTCAGAGAGGAACGATGAGCGAGAATCACTGATTGGCTGCCTCCTGCACACCCCCTATGGGGACCAAGCCGGCAACCCAGGCATGTGCCCTGGCCAGGAATCAAACCGTGACCTCCTGGTTCATAGGTTGATGCTCAACCACTGAGCCACGCCAGCTGAGCTAATTTTTTTTCAATGGAGGAAGGGACTCACGGAAACCAGAGTGCCCAGGGCTGGGGAAGTCGGGCTGCAGCCCCTGCCCGGGGCCGGGAGACACCGGGCCTCAGGCTGGATCAGAAATTGCATTTTGATGCCCTCCCCTCGCCCCGCATGCTGAGGCTGGAGACACAGTCTTGAGGGTGAACGAGAATCACGCAGAGAGCTCAGGAGCCATAGAGGTGCCGGGGCGCCACTGTGGCTGTTCTGACTCACGGGCCGGCGGGCCCAGGCGTCTGCATCGACCAGGATGCCCCCTCCCAAGGAGAGACTGACCCACGGGGTCCCTGGGCCCTGGAGGGTTCCAGCCCTGAGCTGCACCTCCTCCCGAGGGACAGCTGCAGCCCCGTCACCCCCACCTTTTCCTTAATTGTCCCCCCTTGGCCCGAGGGCCTGTCTTTTCCAACTAGCAGGAGGAAGGGGCGGTGACGGAGCGGCCTCCCTCCCCGGCAGGACTCAGCGCTAATTAGAGACGGGGACCTCTGGGCTGACGGGTAGTTTTTAATTGTTTGTGGATCCAACATACAAGCTAATGACAGAGGAGGGAGGCTTAGGAGCACACACTCCTGACTTCTAAATTCCTCTAAGAGGTCATTTGCAATTTGTTAACATTTTTCACGAGGGTGAATTCAATTAGCAGTTCCCTGCACGCGTCCAGTGGAGGGCGAGGGACGGCGGCAGAGCTGGAAGGCTTAGAGAGGGCTCCTCCTGACCTGGGGTGCTCGCGCCCGAAACCGGGGGCTCTCCCCACGCACCCCACCTCCCCCCTCCCCCCCCTGCCCGGCACGGCTGGCTGTGGCCTGAGCCCCTCTGGACAGGGAAGGCTTGCCGGACCCAATGGACATGGGGGCCACTCGGGAACCTACTCAGGATCCCGGCACCTGGGGAAGGTGAGTCGTCGATGGAGCGTCCCTGCCCGGGAGGGAGGTGCTGGGCCGGGGTGAGAACCCCAGCGTGTAGCATTAGCTGAGGAGGCCCACTGCAGCCCAGCCACCCTGGGGAGGGGCCGAGGGATCCCGCACAGGGGGAGGTCACGGGGCACAGGACAGCACGGGTACTCAGCAGCGGAGATGCGGGCACCGGGCGGGAGATGGGACGGCTGACCAGGGTGACATTTGCCGTCGCTGGGAGTGAAAAAGCATGTCGCCATGCAGCGTGATTTACACGGTCGGAAACCACACTGAACAATACACATTCAGGGACGTCTAACGGGAGAGCAAACGGGAACCGGTGGGAAGCCTGTGCCTTCCGACCTCAGGAGGCCCCGGAGCGGAGGGAAGGCGGGGCGGGGAGGGTGAGGAGGGCTTCGAGCTGTAGTTCTTATCTGTTGTTTCTTTAATAATGTTACTAAAAGGCTGGGAAGCACCCGCGGCTGAGGGCACCGTGTTAAACCCGAGCGGAGGGTCCAGGGACCTGTCGTTACCCGAGTTTCCTCGTGAAACAGGAGAAAGGCGGCGGCAGCGTCTGCTCCTGCGAAGGCGCCCGCCTGTCCTGTCCTGGCTGCCGCTCGGCCGGTCACACACCCTCCCTTCTCCACCAGGACGTGATGGGCAGCGTGTGACGTGTAATGAGACCCTCGGGGCCGCCATCGTCAAATAACGAATCTGAAGGTGGTTTTCTCAAAGCCGGTGACTCCCAAATGCAGGACCTTCTGACTTTGCGTTAAGATGCTTTGATGACTGCGGTGAGGTGAGCGGTGGGTGGCCCCCCAAAGGTATGTCCTCTTCCTGACCCCCGACCCGTGAATGTGACCTGCCTCGGAAAAGGAGGCGCTGCAGACTAACTTAAGGACCTGGAGACAGGCCACCTGGATTATCTGGGGAGCCCTACAGCCGGCGAGAAGGGGCCTGCCACGAGGGAGGAGAGGAGACACGGGCACAGAGGAGAGGCCCCGCGGCCACAGGGCAGCGGTGGGAGTGATGGGGCCACAAGCCGAGCAGGGCGAGGAGCTGCCGGAAACTGGCCAGGCGGGAGGGCTCCCCCTAGAGCCTGCGGACGGGGTGTGGCCCTGTGACACCTTGGTGTTGGACAATGAGAGAATGAATTTCCGTGTCTCAAAGCCACGGAGTGTGTGGTGACTGGCTTCAGGGGCCTAGGAAGCGAAGAGCTGAAGCCCAGGGCCAGACACGTCCGTGCCGGGAAGGAGCTGGTCACCGCCTGTGTTCGGCATTCGCGCACGGCCGTGTCCACACCGGATGCGGCCCATCAAGCTGTCTGTTCTTTCTCGTGCAGTCAGTCCACGGGCACGTATTGAGCACCGACTGTATCCAGGACCGGGGATGCAGCCGTGAGCAAAACCAGATGTGACCCCGGCCTCTGTGTCCTCCCTCCCGCCCTCGGCCCACCCAGAGGCCGCGGGGACTGCGCTGCCGTCTCACCCGTTAGCTGCCTGTTGTATTTTGTGTCTTATTTCCCCTCTGTATGCCAAACGCGTGGCACAACGCCCAGCACAGGCGGGCACCAAATGAGCAGGCAGCGCAGGTGGAGGTAAGAAACGTGGCCATGTGGCTGTGCACAACGCCCCTGGGCCTCAGTTTCCCCGCCTGTAAAATGGGGATAAGAGAGTTGCCGCCGAGAGGGCTGTTCTGAGGGTCCCGGGACAAGATGTGAATGGAGCACTGTGACTTGCTGCACGGGAGCCGAAGAAACAGAAGCTGGAAATGTGATTAATGAAAACTAACGCGGGGCGCCGGGCCGCCGGCATGAATGGAGCCACCGTCTGAACTGGTCCTCGGCAGGACACGCTCATCCCGTGAACGCTTCTGCTGTCCGGCCAGTGGGTGTGGCAGCAGGGCCCGGGGCGATGTGTCCGACTCGAGGTACCGGGGGCCTGGCTGGCTCCCAGCGGTGCCAGCTCCTCTGTGCCCCATGTCACAGGGGTCACCGTGTCACCGGACGGGCAGAACCAGCAACGCCTCTACTTGTGTCGAGACTGAAGGCTGCGAGGTGCGGAGAGGGGCAGCCGGGCAGGCTCCGAGCCCACGCCCCATGCTTTGCCCACCACCGCGGACGGGCGAGGCCCAGCGCTGGAACATTCGAAAGCAGGCGTGGAGCCAGTGTGCTGTGCCGGGAGGCCCCGAGGGGGAGCGGCTGGGCCTCGTTAGCGCTGACCCCAGCCCCGCAGCTCCTGATGGATGATGGGGTTCGGGCGGGACAGGCCCGGGGGAGCGGCGGCCCTATCCATTATGGGCCCATCAGCGCCTCCCTGAGCCCTCCCTGCTCCGAGCGCCACGAGCCTCGGGCGGGAATAAATCTCTGTCTGGGTGCCGGCGAGCGGAGAGGGAGAAGCCGCGCATGAAAAATGTCTCCTCCCTGGCTCCGGCCACAGAGCTGCGTGGGAGGCAGCAGCGAGCAGGAGGCTGGGGAGAGGGGAAGCCCCCGAGAGGCTGGGCTCCAGGCAGGAGGGAGGAAGGGCCTGCCCACACCTGCCCCAGGGCATGGCCCTGCCTGGGCTTCTCCTAACAACCCCCTCCAGGTCCAGCCCAGGGACGCAGCTGGCTCTGAGGACGGGGCCCCCATTGGACCCGGTTTGGGGTGTCCCAGGCCCCGGCCCGGCAGCATGTGTGGGTCCAGGGGGGCCTGCCAACACCCCCACCTCCTGTAAGAGTCTGTTCTGGGCACTAAGTTCGAAGGTCCTGGCGTGAACTGCCTGGACCTGAGCCCCACGCTTCCCCGTGCCTCAGTTTCCCCTGGTTAGATGAGGGGCTGGGTCACTCTGCGAGAGCCAGGCCCCCCACGTGCTCACTGGCGCCGGCTGTGGATCCCTGTGACTGTCATTGTAGATGCCATCCCGCTGCTGGGCCGCTCCATGGCGGACGGGCTGGGAGGAGCAGTGGCTCCCTCTCCCAGGGCCTGGCTTGTGGGGTCCCTCCCCCCATCCCGTCCACCATCCTGGTGTGTCCCCTCTCCTGTTTATGGGCCTCCCCCAAATGGACTGACCCTGGCCCCTTCCTCAATTAGCAACAGAATTGAGTGGGAAGGTCACCTCCCTTGTTCTGGACTCGCTACCTCTATTAATTTGGCCAAAGGACACATTCATTCATTCTCTGAGGCGGCCTCACCAGGCCCACAGGCTGATTCATAACGGCAGCTATAGGGGAACAGAGCAGAGTCTGTGCAATACACAGGACTCCTGGCTTCCCCATCTCCTCGCTGGGTCCCAGAGGGACGATCTCTTCACTTTCAACAACTGCCTCAAGTCCTTCAAGGGCCCTGGGCCCTATTTCTCCCCAACAATCATTTACTGAGTGCCTACTGTGTCTGAGAACCCGGTGACATAGCGGTGGCCCTGCCCTCCAGGACCTGGGCTCCGGGGCGTAAAGCAGAGAGCGGCAGATGCTCCCGACGTGCGGTGGATGGGGCTGTGTGACGCCACCGCCGGTGGAAATACCTTACGTGGAAAGGCACTCACCGGGCTGTTCAGAGATCAGCTGTTCACCCGTGATCACTGCCTCCCCAGGGTCACAAGGAAAGATCAAAATTCAAAGCAGTTTCTACCGAACGCGTATTGCTTTTGTGCGAATGTAACGTTGCAAAACTGTAAGCCCCACCACCGTTAGCAGGGAGGGGGGAGCGTCTTAGTTGATGGTGGTTGCTGTCAGTGCTGCCAGGCAGGCAGGGTGCGGTCAGGAGAGGTGAGGGGTCTCTGCCAGTCCCGCAGGCTCCCCCTTGCGGTCAGCCCGGGTTCACTCAGCCGGGGGCAGGCCTCCCCATTCAGGAACATCCCCCAGTCCCTGAGACAGCTGCCGGGGAAGGGGCTGGATAGCATTTTACAGGCGTTTGGGGGGCGCCTTGGAGTTTGGCCGGCGGCTCCGGAGTGATGGATGGGCCCACTGTCAACCTGTAAAATAAATCAGTTTGGCCGAGCGATTCAAACGCGCCGGGCACAGGCGTTTTTTAACAGCCCGTGGAACCCTCGTCCTTCCCATCCGTCAGTGCCTGGCGTCGGCGTCTGAAAGCCGGGCGGGCAGAGTGCACGCGGACGGCTGGCTGGCAGCAGTTCCTCCCTCTCTGTGTTTCTCACTTTCCTGTGGTCTGAACGCTTCCAGCACCAGGACTGGACGGGTCTAGACTGGACTCATTGGTGGGTGAACTGCGTATTCTACTGGAGCTCGTACCTAGCTCGGGTGAGCAGAAGCCGGCCTGGAGCCCAGGGTGTGGAGTTTCTGGGAGCCGGATCGTGGTTAAAGGCTTTCAGAGAAACCCCGACGGGACGGCTTTCCACAGCGTCCAGATATTCTGCCTCAGCCCCTCTCCAGTGCCGACAAACGCAGGCAGCGTCTCTCCTGGTCACCTCCATCCTTGTGTGGGCGAGGCAGGCAGATCAGATCGGATCAGACCAGGCCCCATGATGCAGAGCAGCCAGGGGCAAATGACCTCCCCTCTGACCCCCTGTCTCTTCTCCTGTAAGAAGGGGATGCGAGATTCCAGGCTCGTGCTCACTGGGCTGCTCAGAGTATTTAAGGAGAGGCGGGCGGCATCCAGTGCTCAGCTCGCTGTCTGACATGTAATAGTAACGATAGCACATAGTTGCCACTTTAGTTCAAAGCGGGCGCCACCACCTTCCAGCCGGCTCCTGTCGGGCACTGAGGGATGGGTCCCTGGTAGCATCCTCGCCTTGCGTGTGGCATGGGGCTCTGGGCAGGGCGGTGGCAGAACCCTGGGCGTCCAGAATCTGCCAGGAGCACCAGCTGCTGCCCAGCTCTCGCTGTCCCCCCCTCCCCGCCCCCCATCCCTGACTCATCATAATGGACAACGCTGGGCCAATTAGGAGCAGTCACAATTAAGATGTGCCGGGGGCATGTGAACATTTGCAAACACTTGTTACAACGCATCAATAATTAAGTGCCTCTTTAATAGCTACATGCCTGGCCTCCGGACATGTCTGTTTATAAACCTTGGGTCCCAGCATGCTTTGCGGTCTGGGCTACGGCCTCACCCTCTGGGAATGAACATCGAAAATTCCTCCCCGACTTGAACTCTGAGGTTTGACGGGGACACGGTCGCCAGCGTGCCCGGGCTTCGCCCAGCTGCCTGGTGCCAGAGGCGTGGTCCTCCCAGCAGCCGGCCGACGGCACGGACCCAGCCTCAGCCAGGTGTCCCCTCCCTGGCCTGGCCTGTGACCCCTGCCCGAGGGGACCACGTGTGCAAAACGCCCGCTGCATGGAAGGTCCGTCACGGCTGCTTCCGTCAGGGGCGCCCCCACACGATCGGAGGACCGACAGAGGTGGCAGTCGCTGAGGGATGGCGATGACCAGGAGCACCGGTGGCTGCAGGCTCGGTGCCCAGCGGCCCAGGCGATGATGAAAGTGAGAGGACAGCTGGGTGGGGCCGGGCAGCAGTGCCCACCCAGGTGCCGGGGCTTCTGACTTCTTCAGAGAACCAGGAAATCCAGGTGTCGATATGAAACCTCCTGGCTGCTAAAATGTGGCTGCCCGGGCCGAACAGGCATCTGTGTGGTTGGCCTGCCGACCTGGGCCCCCTTTTCCAGATATGAGCTGGGTCCCCACTTCCTTTCAGCCCAGAGGCTGGTGGGTTCAGTGCACCTGTCCCCGTGAGCGGCCCTCTGTGACCCGCAGGTGTGGCCTGGGAGCCAGATCGGCTCTCTGCAAAGGCCGGGGTCCCATCGGTGCTGGGAGGCGGAGGGGCAGGCAGAGGCGTGTGGGGCCCCTCCCATCCGTGTATGTTGTCCATCGTAGACGATATAAAGGGCAGGAGGACTGGGCATTGGGGGTGGGGAAGAAGCCTGGTCAGCATCTGACCCTGCACGCCCCGCCCCCTGCTCCCGGCATCCCTGGCTTCCTGCGAGCTGGGCCTGTGTGGAGTCTAAGGTGGGACTGACTTTTATTTTTTCACATCTCTGTAGTTGTGAGTGGACGGTGCTCATTTGTTTCTTTACGTATTTATTGGACCAAGTCTCCCCAACAACTCCTCGCGTAGGTGAGTGTGATCGGGTTTGGTTTTAAACGCTTTTAAAGTAAAGAAAGAAACACAATCGCAGCTTATAAAAGGTGATCATTGGAGAACGGGCCTCGGCCCCGTAACTTTAAAGTAATAACCGCGTTACGGGGTGGGGGTGGGGGTGGGATTTGTTAACTGCGCCCTGCGTCTGCTGTACAGCTGAGGGGCGTGCGGGCAGGTTGGGCCTCTCAGTAAAAGCTTTCCCGACAGCCATTTAACCTCCATTTACGGAGAAATAAAGTGAAATTGATGCTGATTCGGGCCTGCTTTGGGGGCTATTTTTGTTCCATAAAAGCCCTTTTGCTTGCAATTTGCTGAGCGGCCCTGTCACTTCCGAAAGGGCCGCCGTTGATAAAGATAAAGCTTTATGGCCGCGATATTTGCTGCTAACAGCAACCTAATGCAGCATTTTCATTTTTGTGCAATTAATGTTAACGTCTGCTACGAAAATTGTCATTAAATACCATTTTAAAATCCATTCAATTTGCATATGCAAAGCCCATTTACCATCGCGGGAGATCTGGCCGGCACTCCATCACGTCCTTCGCTGGGATTGTGGCCGCTGGGGTTTGCGGCGATTTAAGGCTTTTATGTTGAGAGCGGACGGTAATGGATGTCCTTTCTGAGCCCAGAAACCGTAAGCTCTGCCGTCGCACGTAGGAAAGCAGAGCCCCGGGCCCAGAAGCTGGGTGTTGACTCTTCACCTCAGTCCCAAGGGGGCGGGAGAGCGAGCACTGGACAGGGAGTCCGCCCGCCTGGCTCCAGAGCTGGCTCCTGTCTGGCCGCCACTTGCCTGTGGCCTTGGGCAAGTCTCTTCACCTCTCGGAGCTGCTGTTTTCCTGTTTTCAATAAGGGCTCTGAGCCAGGGGACCGCTAATGTCTGCACACTTTAATGTGTTATGTTTTAAAATATAAACACCCCAGGTAGAGAACCCAGGCCGAGCCCTGCTGTGAGGAAGCTGTGTGAACTTGAGAAGGTCCAGCAACCCCTCCCCGCCTCAGCCCTGCCACCTCCTGCACCGGGTTTCAGTGACGATGAAATGAAACGGACCGAGAGTCCCGGGACGCCCGGTTACCACGGTAACATCCTCTTTCCCGACGAGGACACGGGATCCAGGAAGGAAGGAGAGTCGGGGACAACGCTGGGACCAGATCCAGCTGCGCCTGAAGCCCTACCTCTACCATGTGAGCCAATGAATTTCCCTTTAAAGACATATCAGGGCAGCTTGATTGAGATTGGTGACATGCAACCCCATCTGCTCTACAGAACCTCGTGCTGCCGGGGCTGGGAGCTGGGCCCCCGGCGGGCCTCTGACCCACCCCTGCCTCCAAGGTTTGTGAAGAGCACTGACTGCCCTCCCTGGAGCCAAGGGTCATGCGCCCACCTGAGTCCCTAATTTAGCCACTGCCAAGCCCGCCCCACCTCGGTGAGGGAGGGAGCCCGCGGCCAGCCTTACCGGGCCTGGATCCCGAAGGTCATGTTTGGAGGGATGAAGGTGGGCTCCTTCCGGTAGCGCCGGTTGTCCTTGCTGCTGACGCGGAAGTCGTTGAGCTGCTTGTACAGGAGCGTCTCCCGGGCGGTCACCAGGCCCGCCTTCACCGCCCCGCGATTCGTGGCGATGTAATCCCGGTTCAGCTCCTGGTGGCGGGTGGGCTGCGGCTTAAACACGTTCCAGTGTCCGATGGCTGAGGGCAGGGAGAGACCGGTCCCGGCCGGAGGTCAGCAGGGAGGTCAGCCACTCGGTCCTGTGCCTGCCGGTCCCGGAGCCTGCTGCTGCCAGCCTGCTGCTCCCGGGGGGTGGAGAGTGGGGGAGGGGGGAGGGGGGATTCCCGAGATCCCAGCGGGCGGTGAGCACCCTGCCTGCAGCTGGGTGGCCGGGCCTGGGTGTCCTTTGGGTAATCAGGGTCGGTCCTGAACCCACCCGGGCTCACAGCTTAAACCCAGGCTGACTCCTTCTTATTTCCCTGCTTGGTCCTTCGCCCCGCCCCCCATGCCCAGACCGTGGGATCCCCCAGATCGAGGCTGCAGGCCAGGCCCAGCTCATTTCCCAGCAGTGGCCCAGGGCAAGCGCTCCGGCTCCAAACGCGCTCTCTCACCTTCGGGGACCCCTCCACCCAAACCCTGGACATGCTCTCACCTTCGGGGACCCCTCTGTCCAGCCCCCTATGTGCTCTCTCACCTTCAGGGACCCCTCTGTACAGCCCCCTATGTGCTCTCTCACCTTCAGGGACCCCGCCGTCCAGCCCACGGACGTAGAGCCCGTAGTTGAAGTCGATGCCAGGGAGGCTGCAGCTCTGCTCCCGGGGCTTCCCGAGCTCAGCCTGTGGGAGCACAGAGAGCGGAGGTGAGGCCGGATCTGGGACCTGCTGCTCTAACATGTCCCGCAGGAGTCCCCGATGCCCCGCTGGCCCCCGCTCCCGTGGGCAGCCTCAGGGCCCCGGGGGTGGCGGGCGCAGTCCCTGCGGTGAGCGGTGAGCGGCTGCACTCGGGATCCTGCAGCTGAGACAGGGCCCCTTTCACAGGGATTCCCCAGGAGCCCCCATCGAGGACCGGCATCTTTCCTCCTTGACGCTTCCTTCCTCCCAGTGCCACAGCCCCTGTCACCTTGGGCGCTGG
>NW_005871613.1:136232-138248 GCF_000147115.1 Myotis lucifugus | reverse complement strand
CCTGCACGCTCAGAGGGCCATTGTCGCCCTCAGCGCCCATAGTCCCTGCTGGTCCCCTGGTCCAGAGCTGTTTAGTACATCAGTTCAGTGTGCTCGGTGTCAGGCTCCTCTCCTCCCTCGCGCTCTCTCCTTCCAGCTCATCTCCGTCCCACCTCCCTGGCTCCCAGGGACCCGAGTGCGTAGAGGGAGGTGGTCGGGACCCCTGTGTGGCTTGTCACTCTGGAATTAACGCCTCCCTGGAGCTGGCAGTCCGGGCCCTGCACCCTCCAACCCACCCATCCCTGCAGCTTCACCTCCCAGACACGCCCCCCTAGATGCCCTGTGGTTTAGGGGGGGCTAGCCCACTCCCCTCCCCGAGGCTCTGCAGGCGCCCAGCCTCCCGGAATGCCCTTTGCTCCTGGCCCACCCTCTACTGTCCTCCTCCTTCAGCTCTCCGCACCCCTGGCACTCACAGCAGCCGCTCCCTCCCGGGGCCCCGGTAACTTTCGCCGTCTGTTCTGCTTGTTTGGGGCTCAGAACTTAACTGACCTGAGTTTCTGTGCACAATTCTGCGAACAGGCTGAAAGCCTTTGGGTTGTAGCTTTAAATGGGTGAGTTGTGTGGTGTGTGGGTCATATCACAGTAAAGCCATTAACAATCACAAGGTAGTGTAAGCAAGTCACGGATTGTGTGGTAATCAGTTTAATGTCTGTCTCCCCTGGTAGACTGTGAGCTCAGTCTTTATTTACTTACTAGAGGCCCGGTCCACGAATTCGTGCACCAGTGGGGTCCCTCTGCCTGGCCTGCGGGATCAGGCCGAAACCGGCTCTCTGACATCCCCCGAGGGGTCCTGGATTGCGAGAGGGTGCAGGCCTGGCTGAGGGACCCCACCAGTGCACGATCGGGGTCAGGGAGGGACTCGGGAGGTTGGCCAGCTGGGGAGGGGCCGACGGAGGGCTCCAAGGCCTGTCTAGCCCATCTCGCTCAGTCCCTGATCAGCCGACCCCAACAGCAAGCTAACCTACTGGTGGGAGCATCTGCCCCCTGGTGGTCAGTGCATGTCATAGCAAGCAGTTGAGCATATTACACTTGAATTGGTTGAACGGCCGACCGGACGACTGGACACAGCATATTAGGCTTTTATTATATAGGATTTTAAGGTTAAATAAAAACAATTTTTTAAAAATAGACAGTAATTTTTAGAGAAGTTTTAGGTTCACAGCAACATTGAGCAGAAGGGACAGAGGCTCCCAGCTGCCCCCTGTCGGTCTTTATTTTCACCTTCCTTTCCAGGGCCCAGCACAGTGGACGCGAGGACATAGGAGGGGGAATGAATGAATGAATGAGTGAAAGGCCTGCTTGGAGGCTGTCGGTTCTGTTTCATACAGAACCTGCTACGTTTCTCCCTCTTCCTTCCCCCTCAAACCCCAGCCCTGACCTTCCCGGAGCGCCCCGGGGTCCGGCGTTCCAGGCGGTGCCGGGTGCCGGGTGCTCGGGCCTCTACGAGCTGGTTTGTTTGAATTCCTCCCACGTGACTCCCTCTGAGCTGCAGACGAAGCTCTGGCTTCTCATTTGTTTATGAAAATGATCTGGCCTCTCTGATGACTGCCGGGAAGTTAATTAAAATGTGACTTCTCTGGGCGAGGCCCCCCCTGGGCAGGTGCAGGTGGGCAGGCGTCCAGCTGGCAGAGGACCCACAGGCAGACTCGGGAGCTGGCTGCCACTCCGGGCAGGCAGAGGGGTGGGGAAGAGGCGGGCGCCTCACTCTCCACGCTCTTTTTCTGGGAACCAACAGCTGCTGACGCGCATTGGAGCCTCAGGCTGCAAAGATCACCCCCCTGGGAGGCTCACTCATCTTTTACTCCACAAACATTTGTTTTCTGCCTACTCCGCGCCAAGCCCTGTGCCCAGAGTTTGAAGGTAAACAAAGAAGATGCATAGCCCCTGCCCTCATGAAATTCATCTTGCAAAGAGGACAACGACAGATTGCCTCCAGCTCTAAAACTTGTAGGCCTAGAGTGAGACAAGATACTTGCA
>NW_005871613.1:120431-135658 GCF_000147115.1 Myotis lucifugus | reverse complement strand
CCACCAAGCAGAGAGAGGGCACAGCTATACCCAGCCCACGGGGCCCTCACACCCACGTGCAGCACGGCTCTCTGGTGAGGAGTCCGGAGCCTGGGTCCCCTTGGGGCGGGGACAGTGGCTGAAGCCGCTCCAGGAGGCTCAGGGGCGCTGTCCTGTGGCTTCCCGACCCCAGGTGGGTGCCTTTCACACCCGTTCACCCAGGACGGCGGTCGCACATCCGAAGGGCAGTGGCCAAGCGGGAGACCCACCCTCGGACAAGGGCTGCCCACACACAATGGCAGAAACCACAGCGGCAAACAAGTCACCTCGGCTCCCAGAGGTCCTCCGGGCTGCGTTCTGAGCCTGGGAGGGAGGGGCCCGCCTGGAAGTCCCTGAGAATGGAAGGGTTTCACTCCTCCCCTCTGACCTTCCAGATGGGGTGTTGCCGGGGAGAGAAGAGATGCCCCAAGAAGTTGGCGAAGAGATGCCCTGGCGAGGCCTGCTCCTCGGTGGGTGGGCGGGGGGTTAAGGAGATGGCTGTTGCTTCAGGAAACATCGTGGGGTTCGACTCGGCTCAGACACCACAGCTCAGTGCTCCCCCGACAGCAGCCCCTCACGACAGCTCTCGGAGGGAGCACGCTGTCCCCCAGGACGGATGGGGATGTCGAGGCTCAGAGAGGTCGCAGACCAATGCACCTCAACCCCGATTCTCCTGCTTGAGGCTGAGTCTAAGACGCCTCCGGCAAACCCTCCAGGTCTTCTGAGAGGCACACCTCGCACAGAGGGGCCCTGAGATATGGAAGCGACTCAGACGGGGCCCCCGGCCCGGCCCTCGTCACGGGGGTGTGAGCCTCAAGAGCCGAATGTGGAGAGGAGTCCCGGCGTTGGGTCCGACCACCCGCCCTCCTCCGCAGCTTCCACGCTGTGCCTGCCTCCGAGCTTCCTGTCACCGGCTTGGCTGGGGATGCGGCTCTGGGGTGGACAGGCTGTCCCCATCAGCAGACAGCTTCATTAAGCCTCATTAAGATGTCCCTCCCCTCCCGCCTGCGTTCCCAGCTCCTCAGTTCTAATTAAAACCATCTCTGCCCCGCGTCCCCCGGGGGCCCCGGGAATTCTCCTGGGCCCCTTCCGCAGGGGAAGCGGGCCTCCGATCCCCGGGGGGAAAGGCCAGGCCCCAGACACCCGCGCGGGAACCAGGGCCCCGCCCGGAAAGTCCCGTTCGGAAGCAGCTGGGGGCCAGGCGTGAACCAGCGGGGGGCCCGTGGGGGCCTGCCCTCGTCCGCAGTCACCGCGGCTCCGGAAGGCGGGCCCCTGGCCCTGGAGCCTCGCCACGGCCCATTTTCCTGGGACAACTTCAAAGCAAGCGACCAGGCCTTGCGGACTCAAGTCTAATTCTCTTCCACTCTCTATACTGTAAAAAACTGTCAACCAGTCCCCGTGAGCCACCGAAGAGGACAGGAAATGGGGCGACCCCGGCCGGCTTTTGTTCCTGATGCCTGGGCTGGGTCCCCGCTGGACAGACAGGCCCGGGGCACCTCGGAAGCCGGGCTTTCTGTCGGGGGCTCCAGGCCTGCGTTCTGGACCGCTCCAGGCAGGAACCTCCCTTTCCTGGCAGCTCATTATCCCCCAACCCAGCGTCTACAGCAGTGGGTTCTCAACCTCGGCTGCACATTAGAATCACCTGGGAATCTTTTTAAAATCCTGATGTCTGGGCCTCATCCTCCGGAAATCCTGTTTATTTGTTACTAATGTTGTGGCCCCACCCCATAACAAAGAAACAGAATTTCCGGAGGATGAGGCCCAGACATCAGGATTTTAAAAAGATTCCCAGGTGACTCTAATGTGCAGCCAAGGTTGAGAACCACTGGTCTAAAGGAAACAAGTGCTTGTTCCACAGTCGAGAAGCCCCGCTCTCCCCCGCATCCCATCAAAGGTGGTCACGTGGAAGCCACAGTTACGCGGCAGTTATTAAATATCCGTGTGCGCCGCCGGCATGCGTACGCACACACTACCGGCGCGCGAGGAGGGTAGTTCATTATTGCACAACGACGCGAGATCCTCGAATGAAAAGCACAATATAAATGCAAATTGTGGTCATGATTAGCATCGAGGGTATTTATTTATCTCCATAATGAGAGCCGCCGATAAACAACCCCGCGAGACAAGGTGCGCGATGCTGCAGAGGGCGCCCTGCTCCGGAGCCGGGCCCTGCGCGCGAGCATTGAGTGGCAGGGAACACGCGTAATGGTGCTAAAGCCACACGCGACAAGACCACACCCGCGTGCGATCCCATAAAACAATGTCCAGGGAAAAAAGCCCAGCAGGATTTCGATTTTACATGGACTGTGGTGGCGGGCGGCCATGGGAGAAAATCCATTAAAACAAATACTGGCAGGAAACACACAAGCTGTCGGCGAGGGTGTGTAGTTAGAGATAGCGGCCTTTGGAGGGCGGGATTTTACTCGGACTTTAAAAAGGCAAAAGGCAGAGTGCGGTCGTAGTTTCTGTGCCATATATACCCGCCGAGGGTCGGAGTTCAGGTTCTCCCTCCCTGTGGGTGTAACTGCTGTGAATTTATCACGGGGCTGAGGTTGCTGCTGGGGGTGGGGGGGGGGGGGGGAGAATCCAGGCCAAGCGGGAGGATAGGGGAGCCAGCATGTTATGTCACACAGGGCTGACTCCCAGCTCTGCCACTTCGCAGGTGACCTTGGGCAAGTCACCTAATTTAAAAAAAAATATATTTTTATTGACTTCAGAGAGGAAGGGAGAGGGAGAGAGAGAGAAACATCAATGATGAGAATCATGGATCGGCTGCCTCCTGCATGCCCCACACTGGGGATCGAGCCCGCAACCCGGGCCTGTGCCCTGACTGGGACTCGAACTGTGACCTCCTGGTTCCTGGGTCGACATCACACCCGCCTGGCAAGTCACCTCATTGGTCTCGTCTGCGTTTCGGGGCCGGAAGACTCCGCAGGCCCAGGTGCGTGTCGCTCAGCAAACGGGTTGCTGCTGTTGCGTTGTTGTTGGCATGGCCTGGGCAGCCCTGCCACTCAGGCCGAGGGGAGCCGGCGTGGGGACAGCTCTCCGGCCTCACCTTGCCTGCCTGGCCCTCCACTGGGCCTCGCCCGGCCTCGGGCGCTGGCCTGGACAGCTCCTCTGTCCTGTCCTCGCTGCTGCCTGCGGGACCGTGGCTGATGTATGGCCTCTCGGCGGGAGGCGGTCACGGTGACGCCCGAGTTCCCTCCCCCTCGGCAGCTGGAGGCCAGGTCCTTCATTTGCATTTACATGATCTCGCTGTGCAGCTTATGAGATCGAGAGATTTATTTGCTACTTAGCTTGATGTTTGATTACACTCGGCGAAGGCGGCGGCCCGGAGCGCGGACGCATCGCTCTGAGCCGGGGCCTCTGGGGGCCGGTAACTCAGCAGCGGGTTTAGGGGGATGAGGGGGACGCGCTGCGTTTTGAACAACATTTTGAAAAAGGCAAACGCGAGAGGTTGGAGGAAACCGTCACCAAGATTTGGACGAAAACAAAACAAAAGCAGTAAAAACCGCCGGGTGTCCCCCCCACCCCCGACTGCGAGCGGCCCGGCCACTCCGAGGAAACCCACTGTCCGGGGAACGAGCTCCCAGACACTCCGGGGCCGAATCACAAGCCCCTCAGGAGGGGGTGCCTCCAACACAGGGAGGCGGTGAGGCTCGCACCCCGAATTACCAGCGTGGCTCTCGGGACGACACTGGGTCTCCAGGTCTAGCTGGGTGGCCTCGACCGAGTTACCCTGCCCCCCAAGTTCCTGAGTGATAAAATGCGAAAGCAGCCTCCTCTTAGGTTCACGGCTGAGATGGTGAAGGAGGAGACTGTGGGTGCGGGTGGAGGGTGGAGGGAGTGGGGGGGCCGGGGGGCCAGGCTGGGACTGCATATTTGAGGTCGGCCCCTCCCATCTCCTTGCTCTGATGGTCCCTGTGGCGGCAGCTGGTGCAGGTGTGCCTGTTGGAGGCACCTGGCGTCTCCTGACCTTTTGTGTCAAGGGAAGCCCAGGGGCAGGCGGACCTGCGGGGGCCCACTCCCATCATGGCCCTCGGCCCCCTGAGGCCTCACTTCGGGAGGCTGCTGGGAAGGGAGGGAGGGGGGGCCGGCCTGGGAGTCCGGAGCCTGGGAGCTGGTGTTCGGCCTCGTCTGCCCCGGGGACACCGGAGGGCGGAGACGTCCCCTCTGAGGCCACAATCTCTCGAGGCTCCGAGAGGAGCAGGCACCTCCGTGGACGGCCAGGAGAGGCGCCTGGGGGAGAAGTCCTATCCCGACCGGCCGGCGAGCCTCGGATACTGTCACACCCACATCTGCGTGGGGTCTACGGCTTTAGGGGAAAAAGAGAAGCACTCGGTCAGGCCGTCTCGGAGGGCCTCCCAGCGGCCCTCGGTGTGGGCAGGCGGGTGTGAACCCGTCTGACCTCCTCCCTGTGTGACCTGAGTCTCAGCTCCTCGCTGTGTGAAACGGACAGCCATCCCCGCCTCCCCACTCCGATGAGAAGACAAGGTTTCGAGGAGACATGAGGTCAGGCGCCCGGGGGGGTGGGGGCTGCGCGGAGGTGGGGACGCAGCGAGCGGGTGTGCCGCTGGGCGGCTCTTCCTTTCCCTTCCTCTCTGGGGCCGCTCGGTGAGAAGAGGGAGGAACTCCTTTGAGCCCACCCTGGAGTGGGGTCCGGCCGGAAAGGAGGAGGTTTCTGGGCCGCAGAGAGATCAACAGAACGCGGTCTCCTCGGCCGCGTGGGGCTGACCGCGGGAGGAGGGCACGGCAGGCTCACTGGTCGTTTGGTCGGTTCAGCTGCCCGGGGTCAGCGCCAGTGGCCACGGAGGCAGCAGGGGCGAGACCAGAAGAGTAAGAGGAAACCAAGGAGAGAGGAGGAGAGAGGAGAAGCACAGAGTGATCTGTGTACTTCTCAGAACTCACAGCCGAGATCAGAGGCGAGCGGAGCGTTTTAAGTTCTGACAGCCGCGGGATCGGGCTGTTGGGCCCCTCTGTTTGCGTTTCCGTTTTCTTCGTCGGTTCATTGAAAACCGGCGCGTGTAACAGGGAAGGAAAACGTTCGGTGCTTTTCCCCCTGATAAACCCTTGTTCCTTCCGAGAACAGATGAAAACGCCAGCTCCAGCGACTCCCGTTTTGATGTATATTTCATAACATCTCATTGATTGTAAGTTTTATTTCCATGTCAATAAAAAACCGGCATTGTAATAAATGAGGAGGAGTTTAACACAAAATGGCAGCTGACCTGTTAGCATGCCGGGTAGCGGAGCCGGCACGCGGCTGCACAGGGAGCCTGCTAATAAGGATGCTATTGATTTCAGCGCGGAGCCAGGTGGGCGGCGGGCGGCGGCCCTCTCTGCGGCCTGCAGGGCTGTTTCCGGTTGCCTCTGTGCGGCTGTGTTACAGGGAAGGGTGTGAGGGCCTCGGCTTGGTACCCTGGAGCAGAAGAGATGCATATAACCTGGTCGCGGCGGGAGGAGTGTAGGGAGCGAGTTTGATGATTTGGGGATGGAGCCCGCAACCCGGGCAGGTGCCCCGACCGGGAGTTGAACCGTGACCTCCTGGTTCATAGGTCGATGCTCAAACCACTGAGCCGCACCGGCCCGGCGTGCCAGTGCAGTCGGAGGGGTATGCAATGCAGACAGGCCCTACATGGCTAGAAGTCTGCTTCCTTGGGCTGTGTTGGAAAGCACTTGGAGGCGTGACGATTAGAGTTTGGTCTGGTGGACTTTTGAGCTAACAGGTCTCAGCCAGATCCAGTCCATCCACCAGGGCCTCCCCGGACACCCGGCACTGCCCACTGGGTCTGTGTCCACGACTGAGCCCTGGACCCGCCCGGCCCGTGGCTGGGAGGAGGGAGTGCGCGATGAGAGAGGAGGTCTCAGCGCCCGGAAGACGTCCGGCAAGAGGCAGCTGGGCGATGCGCGGGGGAGGAGGGCTGTGCTATAAATGATTCAAGGGGCGGCTTCTCAGATGCAGTCGGGCTGCCCGACTCCGGTACAGATTTCAAACAGGCGGCGTAATTGCTACACGAGAGATCTGCTTGTACTGAGCTTTTAGCTGGGAAATTACCAAGCTCCGTGCTGCTCCTACAATTAATCATTGAAGGCTCCGCAGTGAGCATGCCCATTCCCGCAGCAGACCCCGGCGATGGGCTCGAGCCGGCGTATAGGGCGGCGGGTTTTATAACAGTGTTCCTCCCCCTGCACCGCATCGGGAATGCGCCGCCCCCTCGGCGGCTGGGGCACTCGCCCGCAAACTGGTGCGGACCAGCCGGTAATTACCAAACTGGAAACGGACAGCGTCTCCTAATGAATGACAAGCTGCCGCGCGGAAATCTAATTTGGTCTAATTAAGCAGCCTTTTGTGAGGATTTGTCTTCAGATGAAGAGGGAGCCGAGGAGATCTAAATGCAAATGAACGCGTGGTTTGGTCTGAAGGGGAGGCTGAGGTGGGTGTCTCCGGGCCCAGTCCTCTCTTTATTCGATGAGGAGTCTCTCCTTGTCACCTCAAGCCCCCCCCCCCCCGGCCCCACCGCCTCGGAGGAGCCCCACCTTTTGGTCCCTGGCCTCTCAGACCTTTGCAGATAGGACCCCTCGGGCCTGCACAGCTGTCAGGGAGCTCTGGCTTATTCCGGAGCAAATTTTATTTTGCCCAAAGTAGTAAAAGCCGATGGGGTCTTGCTTATTGGAGGGACCTGCTCGAGGTCTCCGAGGTGCACTCTGAAGTCTGGAGAGGGGAGGGCACCCCAATGCCATCGGCGCTGACAGTGGCTGGGGGGACCACCTGCCCCTCGACCTGTGCAGTACACCAGGTGCCCACCTGAGGTCCCCGGGGTGCTGTCTGTCTTTTTGTGTGTGTTTTTAAAAAATATGTTTTTATTGAGGAAGGGAGAGGGAGAGAGAAACATCAATGATGAGAGAGAAACACCAATCAGCTGCCTCCACACGCCCCCTACTGGGGATCGAACCTGAAATCTGAGCATGCGCCCTGACCGGGAATCGAACCCTGACCTCCTGGTTCATAGGTCGACGCTTAACCCCTGAGCCCCGCTGTTATGAGCTGGATGTTTGTGTCTCCCCAACATCAGGACGCTCAGTGTGACGGAGTTAGGGGGTGGGGCCTTCCAGAGGCGATGCGGCCGTGAGGGTGGGGCCTTCCTGAGTGGGATCAGCGCCCTTATGAGAAGCAGCCAGAGGATTCGCTCGCTCTTTTCCTGGCGAGTGCGGACCCAGGAGAAGCCAGCCCTCTGTAAGCCAGGAGGAGGGTGCCCCCCGAGAACCGAGAGGGCGGCTGTCAGGAGCCTCCTGACTCTGTGGCAGCACAAGACACGTGAGCTTTTCAGCTCAAAGGTGATTCAGTGCAAAGAAAGCTGCCAGCACCATTTCCCGTGGCTTCTGTTTTCCTCCTGCTCCTAGACCAGTGATGGCGAACCTATGACACGCGTGTCAGAGGTGACACGCGAACTCATTTTTTTGGTTGATTTTTCTTTGTTAAATGGCATTGAAATATATAAAATAAATATCAAAAATATAAGTCTTTGTTTTACTATGGTTGCAAATATCAAAAAATTTCTATATGCGACACGGCACCAGAGTTAAGTTAGGGTTTTTCAAAATGCTGACACGCCGAGCTCAGAAGGTTCGCCATCACTGGGCTAGACGATCCCCTTTCCTGCCAGCTCCCGGGATTCCTCCCCGGCCCCGGCCATGAAAGCCCGCCAGTACTAAGGAAGCCCAGCCCACCGTGGGCCTCCTGCCTGCCCCGCGCCCCCTGGGCAGGGAGACTGGAACCAGCCTGGGGTCCCGGGACACCCCCACTGCCGACCAGCCTTAGGTGGGCGCCCAGCGGTGACTGGGGCATAAGCACGGGGTCTGCGCCCCTCGTGCACGCTCTCCGGGTGGGCTCCCCCAGGCTCCTTTTCAGAAAACCAGAAAAGTCGGGTTCCAGGGGGTGGGGAGCCAACTGCAGGGTTGGGGGGGGGTCTAACATTCGCCTGGAAGCTCGGGATGCCACCCCTTCCCTCAGAGACCCAGGCCCTGTCCATGCGACGGCAGCTGGCACGGGGCTTCTTGCACGGCTCTTAGGGGTTCTCGTCCCAAATGATGCGCCTCCTTAATGTAAAACCGTCTCAGCAGGACAGAGCGTCTCTGCTCTCCTCCACCCCAGAACTCCCCCGAGAAATCAAACGTAATCCTCTCTAAGAAGCTTTAAATAATTCTGAGCTTTCTTATCGACTCATTAAAATGCAGCTTAAAACGCGCCTTCAATGCAATCCTTTTACAAGGGTCAGGGATATAAAATTTGAGGAGATATGATTAGTAGATCAGTTGGAAAGACAAGTAGTCAGACCCGGTGTTGACGACAGCGGAGAAAACTTCCGGTGGCATCTCCGGTACCCCCAGCCCGCCTGCCACCCTCCCCGCCTTCGCCCGTATCCCTGCAGCCCACTCATCAGTAACGCGTGGTTCCTGCTGGTTCTCTGCCCAGAAAACTCGCCGCACGGCCCTCCCCGTGTTTCCCGGCGGCTTCCTCTGCCGGCCGCCCTCTGTCCTTAGAAACCCCTTTGTTAAGAGCTTCCGAGGGCTTCGCGGTCCCAGGGTGGCCTTTGGTCCCGGCGACGTGAGCGGCGGCGTCCTGATGCCCGAGAAGACACGTTTATCCTGGTCACGGGGGTCCTGCGTTTTCCCGGGTGAGGGGGCCAGTCACAGCCGGACCCTCCTCACACAGGCGCTAACGAGTGAGTGAAGGGAATGAGTGAATGCCCAGCTGCCCTAAGCAATGCCCCCGGGACCTCTGCCTCCTGCCGCAGGGCCGACCCACTCTGGGCACAGGGCTTCAAGGGGCCTGCGAAGATCGGATTCATGTTTTATTTCTTGGTTGATCCTCACCAGAGGGTATCTTCCCATTGATTGTTAGAGGGAGTGGGAGGGGAGAGGGAGAGACAGAGAGAAACATCGAGGTGAGACAGACGCATCGGTTGGTTGACTCCTGCACACACACCCTGACCAGGGCCGGGGAACCTGCCACCGAGGTACGACGTGACCTTGACCAGAATCGAACCCAGGACCCTTCAGTCCGTGAGCCGATACTCTATCCACTGAGCCAAACCAGCTAGGGCCCTGCAATGATGTTTTAATTCTTTTTCCCCAAGAAGAAGAAGAATATAAACATATCCATCGGCACGACATGTGGTAACGGCAAACGAAGGCGAACGTGCCGAGCCGTGACGCTCTGTGACGTGTGGCCCTGTTTGTCCGTCCAGCACCGTCCACCCGACGCGCGAGGCCTTGGGCTCGCTGGGGAAATGGCCCGCATTTCTTTCTCAAGAAGGAATAAGCGTCCAGGTGTGGGGGCCCCGCTGCCCAGGAGGCAGCCTACACTCCAGCAGAAAGACGCCGAGATGGAAGGAAACGGGCTCCACCCGCTCCTGCCACCAGCGCCGCCGCCAGCTGCAGGAAAGGCTCAGCTCAGACGCTTCCCTCCCACTCCCTCTCACAATCAATGGGAAGATATCCTCGGGTGAGGGTGCAGCTCCAGGCCCAGCTGCACCCTCACAGCTGAGGGACCTGGGGGGGGGGCATCCTTGCTGAGCCCCCTCCCTCCTCTGTAGCGTGGGGGTAACAGAGGACCCCCTGCCTCCCAGCGCTGTGGCCATACAGGGTGAGATGCTGGCGAGGCACTGGGTGCCAGGCCTGGCCCTCCGTGAGTGCTCACAAAGAGCAGCTGTTACCACTGTCATCACTGCACGGAGAGGCCTTTGAAATGCCCACTTTTATGCCCTGGCTGGTGTGGCTCAGTGGATAGAGCATCAGCCTGTGGACTGAAGGGTCTCGGGTTCAATTCCCGTCAAGGGCACATGCCCGGGGTTGTGGGCTTGGTCCCCAGTAGGGGGCGTGCAGGAGGCAGCCGATCAATGATTCTCATCACTGATGCTCTATCTCTCCTCCTCTCCCTTCCTCCCTGAATCAATCAATCATGTATATATGTATATATGTATATGTATATATGTATATATATATGTATATGTGTATGTATATGTATGTAAAAGAAATGCCCACTTTTAAAACACGATAGAGCAACTAGTGGAGTCTGAGCCAGGCCTGCAGCCAGAACCAGTGTCAGCTCCCTGGCCTCCATATTTCCTTACGGTTTCAGGGGTCACCATTGGGGGACACGGGTCCTGGATACCAGGGCCTCTCTGTACTATTTTGGCAACTTCTTATGAGTCTATAATTATTTCAAAATTAAAAGTTAAAGAAAACGGAGCCAGCGAAACATGCCTCATGGGAGAGCGTGCCGACGCCAGTGAAGGGCGCGTGGACTTGGCAGACCGTCTCATTTTCTGGGAAGCGCGGAGGAGCCGCTGTGTCCCCCCAGACCCCCCCCTCCGCCCCGCCGCCCGCTCAGCTGCGTGGTATTTTCCTTCATTATGCCGGCGCCTCCGAAGTAAACCTCTCTAATTTCCGACACCACCGCTATTTATTTAAATGCTAACTCACATTATGAAGTGATAATCCACACGCGCAGGAGATGATTTATGGAGCATTTAAATTAAGAGGAGCAGCTAATTGGGAGCATGTGTCTTGTAAGCCTTGCTAACACCAGAAAACTACAGATCGGGGGGAAGGAAGGTATTTTTATCTTGCCTTCATCTTCTTTTGGGAGGCACCTGGGGGACACGGTCCCTGCGGTTCCACGTGCTGCCCCCCGGCCCCTCTCGGGCTGGGTCTGCGCTGCTTATAGAGCCCTTCTGTCCGGCAAGCTGTCCATCCCCCTCCCCTTTTTCTGATAAGGGAGCATCTTTTTTTTTTTCTTAGAAAGCTGCTCGGCTTGATTACAAAGACGCAAGTGGTAAAGGTGGTTACTATTCAGATATTGACGCCTTATTGGAGAGGAGAGGAAATTTGGGGCAGGGGAAATAAAAACAAAATAGGTTGCGTTTCATAACTATTTTGGATCCTCCCTTTGAAACGGTGGCCTGCGTTTACATGGGCAGGTTGAGGAATGGCTTGAACACATGGGTGCTGTGTGCGCAGACTTGTCACAAGTGTGCATGTGTGTGTGTTCACCTATTCTTTCTTTTTTTAAAAATATTTTTATTGATTTCAGAGAGGAAGGGAGAGGGAGAGAGAGAGAGAATCATCAGTGATGAGAGAGAATCATGGATCGGCTGCCTCCTGCACGCCCCACACTGGGGATCGAGCCCACAACCCAGGCATGTGCCCTTGACCAGAATCAAACCCGGGACCCTTCAGTCCGCAGGCCGACGCTCTACCCACTGAGCCAAACTGGCCAGGGCGGTTCACCTATGCTTGTGGAGGATGTAAGTGAGCACCTGCTACTTAAGTGAAAGGCACTGGGATGGAGCAGTGAGCAAGAGACACCACAGCGTCTGGGAAAGGCCAATATCACAGGACGATGCACAAACTATCCCAGTGATGAGTCTTAGAAAGAGCAGGCCGCTCGGGGGAGCAGGTCGGGGGCTGTAGCCTGGTCTCCCGGGGTCAGGGTCTCCCTGAGGGGAGAGGGATTGGAGTTGAAAGCTGCAGGGCGGGGAATCGCTGGGTGAGAATGAGCTGGGCCCGGGCAGAGGCTGGGGGAGGGGCATGGGCCCCTGTGTGCCACGTCCCAGGGGGCATGAGGCTGGTGTGAGAGGCACAGCCCGTGGAGGGACCACGCAGGGCTGTGGCCGTGGAAGGGCCCTGCTCCGCGGGCCTGAGGCAGCGGGAGGGGAAGGGCGACCTCACTGCATGCGCCTTTGCTGAGTGACCCTCCGCCCGGAGCTCTTAACTCACGGAGCTTCCAAACCGGTGCCCCGGTCGGGGGACACGTGGCCGTGACAAATGTCAGTGGTTCGTTTGGGTCAAAGAATTGAGGGTTGTCTCTCCCAGGCCCTTCGCTGGGCGCGTCCTCGGGTGTGATGAGGAGGGCTCCGGCTTCAGCGAGAGGCCCCGGGGCTGGGGGAGCCGATATGTTTCTTTTTTCTTTTTTCTTATTGGATTGATTGGGGTGACACTGGTCACCACGATCACATAGGTTCCGTGTGTGGGTTTCTGTTACAGGATCTGTCTATGGCCCCTGTGCCCGCCACGCAAGGTCAGATCTTCTCCTGTCACCCCTACCAGGACCCTTCTCCCCCGACTCCCCTCCCTCTGGCGGCCACCACTCTGCTGTTTGTGTTCATAGGTTTCGTTTTAATCCCACATGTGAGTGACATCATACGGTTCTCGGCTTTTCTGTCTGACGTTTCACTGAGCATAATGTTCTCAGGGTCCATCCACGTTGGCAAATGGACGAAATGGTGCCAATATGTTTCTTAAAGGGAAAAGCAGCTCCTCGGGCCTCTGTGGGCCAGGGCGTGGGATGGAGGACGCCATTCGTGGCCAACCTCCTGGAGGGCCATTTTCAGCGCCTCTGACACTGGAAAATGTGAGTGCCCTCTGGCCCAGGTTCATCCTTCGGAAGTACGTGCTCTCAGGTATGAACACGCTCCTGTCGTGCAGTGTGACGGCGTTATGGCGTTGAAACCCTGGCGAGGAGGCGGGGGAGGGGACTTTGGAGGGCGGGGGGGGGAGGGGGGGAGGCTGCCTCTTTATGGCCCATCCACGGCATAGACTGAGATGCGCCTCTGAAACAGGAGGATGTGCTATAATATCTGCTGCTTCGAAAGCACGGCCCCATCCAGACGCAGGGGACGTTAACAAGCGAAGGAAACACCATCTGTGGGAAGCAGCTCGGACAGAAAGGAGAGGAGGCGTGCGTGCACGTCAGTGTTTTCCGGGGTGACTTGCACGGGACGCCCACAGCGACCGATCGCCCCAGGAACCCGGCAGGGGCCCCTCTCTCCGTCCCAGGGGAGCCCCCTCCCCCCCTTTCTGCTGCTCCAAAAGGGAGCTTTGTAAACAGGCCACGAGGAAGCGGCAGGCGCCCTGGGGCGGCCTGTGGGGCGTGACTGATCGCCCCCTCGGGCTTCTCCCCCCCCAGCAAGTGGAGGAGAGGAGACGTCAGTGAATGGGTATTAGGCGCCCACGAGCAGAGCGCAAGGACCCAGGCCCTCCCGGCTTTCCCTGGTTTCTCCTCCTCAACATTTACCGAGGACACTGGAAAGGGCCCCGGGGGCTTTTAAGAAATGCTGCCCGCTTTCCCAAGGACGCGGGCTCCGCGGCTCCACGCACCAGCGGCCGCGCAGGAAGCCGCCCTTTAACAAAGCAGCGCCTGCACACGGGTAATTGCCTCGTTACGGCCAAGGGGCCATCGCTCATCGGCGTCCTGTCCCGGGAGAGCGGGGAGCAGTCTACCTTTGCTAGACCAAATCCCCGCGACAGCCCCTGCGGCCTCCCCGTTGTGGTCCCCGCAGAAGGAATCCTCCTCGCTCTTCGCCGAATGGTCGTGAAGACATGATTAAAGCTCCAGATTTATAGCTTCTTCGGGCTCCCGACCACGCTGCTCCGGCTGCTGGGACGAGGGAGCAGGGACAGGAGCCGCCCTGAGCCCGAGGGAAGGCTCCTGGGGCAAAGGCAGCTCACCTGCTGGCCCAACCGCGCAGGTCCCCCTGGGATGGACCGTGGGGTGGACCCCGTCCTGCCATCAGGGAGAGGGACGAGCAAACGCTCCCCCTGGGACCCGGGCACGCCCTCGGGCACACAGCTCCTCCCGCGTGTGGGTTGGTCTCGCCCGGAAGCAGCTGGCCCTCTGCTGGCACCCCAATCCGCTGTCTGCAGGCACCCCCTCGTGTACAGTCACTTCGGGAGTGTGCGTGGCCTGTGCATCCGAGAGTGAAGGTTCCGCGGAGACAGAGAGCGGTGTGGGGCCATCACCCTACTGTGTGGGGTGTTGTGTTAATCCGCACCTAGGATATCTTCTCCCCACACTGGTTTTTAGAGAGGGTGGAAGGCAGGGAGGGAGGGAGGGAGGGACATTGATGTGAGAGAGGCACCTGGATTGGTTGCCTCCCCATGTGCCCGGGGATCGAGCCTGCAACCGAGGTACATGCTCTTGACCGGAATCGAACCCGTGACCCTTCAGTCCGAGGGCCGATGCTCTAACCACTGAGCAACTGGCTAGGGCCACTGCTCCTGTTTTTAAGGCTCAGCCTTCAGTCAGCACTCGCTATGTGCCGGGCACGTGCTGAGAGCCCTATGTCAGCAATGTTCATGCTTTTTTTAAGTAAATTCTTAGTGAGGTAAAAATTACAGAAAATTGACAGTTTTCGAGTGCAAAGTTCAGTGGCATTTAGCACAGTCTTGATGTTGTACAACCACTACCTCTGTCGGGTGCCAACACGTTTTCATACGCCTCCCCCAAGAAAATCAGTACCATTTAGCATCCCCTCACCTCCCAGCCCTAGGCAACCACTAATCTATTTTCAGTTTCTATGGGTTTACCTATTCTACTATCCTATATAATAAAAGCATAATATGCCAAGTGTCTAACCGATTGGTCGACTGCTCCGTCGACCGCTTGACCAGTCACTATGATGCACACTGACCACCACAGGGCAGACACTCCAACTAGTATGTTAGCTTGCGCTGGGGTCCGGCTGATTGGGATTGGACAAGAGGGCCGGACACACCCTGGAGCCCTCCCGTGGTCCCTCCCCGGCCGGCGGCCCCCATCGCCCCCAATCAGGACTGGGTGAGACAGCCTTGATCGGCCCCAATCGCTGGTCAGGCCGAGGGACCACGCCTGTGCACGAATTCGTGCACCGGGCCTCTAGTTTTATATAAATGGAATCATACAACACAGGCCTTTGGTGTCTGGCTCCTTTCACTCAGCATATGTTTTGAGGTCCATCCACTTGTAGCATACATCAATAACTTGTTATTTTTATGACTGTATAATATTCCCTTCGCCTGGATATACCGTATTTTGTGTATCCATTCGCCTGCTGATGGATGTTCATACATTTTTGAGGTGAGGTGGACGCTATTGTCATGTCTACTCTACAGAGGAGGTGGGGGGCTTTGGGAGGGCAAGTCCCTTACCCGAGGCCCCCCAACTCATAAAGTGGGGAGCCAGGGTATGGCCACTGCCCGGTCATTGCCTACCTGTCACTCCGGCCTGTGGACCTGACTGTGAACAGGAACAAGCATTTTCTTCTGCTGAGTAAAGATCGTTGTTGGAATCGATACTCTGCCTTGTTGTTGGAATTGATACAGGCCAGACAAGTGGACAGGCACGCCGTGACAGGAAGACCGGCCTGCTGTGGAGGAAGGTCCGGTTG